>NW_012104920.1:3164095-3164437 GCF_000951045.1 Mandrillus leucophaeus | reverse complement strand
AATTTCATTATTTACCCAGTAGTCATTCAGGAGCAGGTTGTTCAGTTTCTATGTAGTTGTGCAGTTTTGAGTGAGTTTCTTAATCCCAAGTTCCAATTTGATTGTACTGTGATCTGAGAGACTGTTTGTTATGATTTCCATTCCTTTGCATTTGCTGAGGAGTGTTTTACTTCCAATTATGTGGTCAGTTTTAGAAGAAGTGTGATGTGGTACTGAGCAGAATGTATATTCTGTCAATCTGGGGTGGAGAGTTCTGCATATACCCAAAGAATTATAAATCATTCCACTATAAAGACACATGCACACGTATGTTTATTGCAGCACTGTTCACAATAGCAAAGA
>NW_012104920.1:3162593-3164045 GCF_000951045.1 Mandrillus leucophaeus | reverse complement strand
TGCACCCTATTTATAGTCTTTTATCCCTCATCTTCTTCCCACCCTTTCCCCGAGTCCCCAAAGTCCACTGTGTTATTCTTATGCCTTTGCATCCCCATAGCTTAGCTCCCACTTATAAGTGAGAACATACGATGTTTGATTTTTCCATTCCTGAGTTAGTTCACTAAGAATAATTGTCTCCAATCTCATCCAGGTTACTGTGAATGCCATTAATTCATTTCTTTTTATTGCTAAGTAGTATTCCACCATATATATATACCACAGTTTCTTTATCCACTCGTTGATTGATGGGCATTTGTGTTGGTTCCATGTCTTTGCAATTGCGAATTGTGCTGCTATAAACATGCATGTGCAAGTATCTTTTGTATAATGACTTCTTTTCCTCTGGGTAGATATCCAGTAGTGGGATTGCTGGATCAAATAGTAGTTCTACTTTTAGTTCTTTAAGGAATTCCCACACTGTTTTCCATAGTGGTTGTACTAGTTTACATTCCCACCAACAATGTAGAAGCGTTCCCTGTTCACTGCTGGTGCCCCTCCTCCACCTCAAGGCCAGCACTGGCAGGCCGAGTCCCTTCCTTCTCTTGCAGCCACATCTCTGACTCTCTCTTCTGATTCCCTCTTTCACCTTTAAGGACCCTTGAGATCAGGCCCACCCAGCTAATCCAGGGTAATCGCCCCATTTTAAGGTCAGCTAGAACTGTGGATATCTTTAGGGAGCTATTATTCTGCCTAGGACAGGGAGTAACTATTACGCAGTGATATGGTTTGGGTCTGTGTCCCTGACCGAATCTCAGAGAAAATGGTAATCCCCAATGTTGGGAGTGGGGCCTGGTAGGAAGTGATTGGATCTTGGGCGCAGATTTCCCCTTTGGTGCTGTTCTTGCAATAGGTGGTAAGTTATACTGAGATCTGATTGTTTAAAAGTGTGTAGCACTGGCCGGACATGGTGGCTCACACCTGTAATCTCAACAATTTGGGAGGCCGAGACAGGCGGATCACCTGAGGTCAGGAGTTCGAGACCAGCCTGGCCAACAGAGACAGGTGAAACCCTGTCTCTACTGAAAATACAAAAAAATTAGCGGGGCCTGGTGGCAGGTGCCTGTAATCCCAGCTACTTGGGAGGCTGAGGCAGGAGAATTACTTGAACCTGGGAGGCGGAGGTTACAGTGAGCCGAGATCGCACCACTGCACTCCAGCCCTGGTGACAGAGCGAGACTCTGTCTCAAAAAAGATAAAAAATAAATAAATGAAATAAAAGATTATCTCTAAACACTGCTTTAGCTGTGTCCTGGAGATTCTGGTACATTGCATCTTTGTTCTCACTGGTTTCAAAGAATTAATTTATTTCTGCCTTAATTTCATTATTTACCCAGTAGTCATTCAGGAGCAGGTTGTTCAGTTTCTATGTAGTTGTGCAGTTTTGAGTGAGTTTCTTAATCCCAAGTTCCA
>NW_012104920.1:3160125-3162253 GCF_000951045.1 Mandrillus leucophaeus | reverse complement strand
ACTGGGTAAAGAAAATGTGGCACATATACACCATGGAATACTATGCAGCCATAAAAAAGAATGACTTCATGTGCTTTGCAGGGACGTAGATGAAGCTGGAAACCATCATTCTCAGCAAACTAACACAGGAACAGAAAACCAAACACCACGTGTTCTCACTCATAAGTGGGAGTTGAACACTTATGAGTGACACAGGGTGGGGAACAGCACACACTGGGGCCTGCTGGGGGGTGGAGGGCTAGGGGAGGGATAGCATCAGGAGAAATACCTGATGTAGATGACGGGTTGATGGGTGCAGCAAACCACCATGACACGTGTATGCCTATGTAACAAACCTGCACGTTTTGCACACGTATCCCAGAACTTAAAGTATAATAAAAAAACTTTTTTAAAGTGTGTAGCACCTCCTTGCTCTCTTTTCCTCCTGAACCAGCCATGTAGGACATACCTACTTCCCCTGTACCTTCTGCCGTGATTGAAAGTTTCCTGAGACCTCCCCAGCCATGCTTCCTGTACAGCCTATGAAACCATGAGCCAATACTCTTTTCTTTATAAAGTACCGAGTCTCAGGCATGACTTTATAGCAATGCGAGAATGGACTAATAGACATAGGAAAGAGAAAAAGACAAATATACACTTAGAAGAAATAAGACAAGGTATTTGATAGATCAGTAGGGTGACTATAGTCAACATTCATCAGTTGTACATTTCAAAATAGCTAGAAGAGAATGGTTCAAATATTCTTAGCATAAAGAAAAGATAACTAAAGTTGACGGATATTCCAATTACCCTAATTTGATTATATGAATGAATTAAACTATATGTACCCTGAAAATATGTGCATCTAATATGTACCAATAAAAAGTAAAATAAAGTAAGGAGTCACAATAAAATAAAGAAAAAAGGGCCGGGTGTGGTGGCTTGCACCTGTAATCCCTGCACTTTGGGAAGCCGAGGTGGGTGGATCACCTGAGATCAGGAGTTCAAGACCATCCTGGCCAAGACAGTAAACTCCGTCTCTAATAAAAATACAAAATTAGTTGGGCGTGGTGGTGGGCGCCTGTAATCCCAGCTACTTGGGAGGTTGAGGCAGGAGAATTGCTTGAACCTGGGAGGCGGAAGTTGTGGTGAGTGGAGATTGTGCCATTGCACTACAGCCTGGGCTATAAGAGTGAAGCTCCATCTCAAAAATCAATCAATCAGTCAATCAAATGAAAAGCATTTCCACCACAGTTGAGCCAAGACAGTGAGATGTGATGGAGTTTGGGAGGAGGGTGCCACAAAGAATGATGTCATTAGGAGAAGAGTGTACCTATAGGGGGTAACTTTAGCTGACACCCTCAGGATTCTAGGGACCTGGTGCTTCTCCCACCAACCCTAGGCATGTCACTGGAAGTAATAAACCATGCAGGGGCTTACCCACCTCATCTCTTCTGTAATCCTTCCTGACGTTGCTGCTTAGAAGGAAATCCCAAGAATCAGGACCACAGACAGAATAGGGGAGCATCAGCAGCGGTTGCTATGCTCCTGGTGACCTGAGAAAGCATTCTAGGCAGTCCAGAACCCCTGGGGCTTAGCCCCTTCTCCCTTTCCCTGCAGTTACTGGGGTAGAAGTCACAAGAGGGTCTTAGTACAGAATGTGCCAGCTCAGAAAGAAGGTTCTCAAATCCTCTGTTGTTAACTTACCAACTCATGACAGGGCGACTCTCCTGTGCCCAAGTATAAGACATTTGGTAGTGAGCAAGATGGTTTCCTGGCCTCACACAGCTCACAACTGAGTGGGAGTTATAGGCAGCAAGTTAAATTACATGCCGGTGTGGCAGGTGCTGCACAACCAGTCACTGTAGAGTCTATGGGAAATGTGTTTACTCATCAGCCCAAGTTGTATCATTTGGAGCTGAATAAACAATGCTCATGTTCGCATCTAAGAAAAGGCATACTTTGGCCAGGCACAGTGGCTTGGCTGACACCTGTAATCCCAGCACTCTGGGAAGCCGAGGTGGGCGGATCACTTGAGGTCAGGAGTTTGAGACCAGCCTGGCCAACGTGGTGAATCCCCATCTCTACTAAAAATACAAAAAATTAGCTGGAGGTAGTGGTGCGCGCCTGTAATCCCAGCTACTTGGGA
>NW_012104920.1:3158140-3160075 GCF_000951045.1 Mandrillus leucophaeus | reverse complement strand
CTTGCATCCAAGAGTCTTTCATAAACACTTAAGTGTGAGCAACTTGGTGGGACCAGAAGAGATGACTCTAAACACAGTCATTTTTCTAGGGCCTGCATCAGGCTGGGAACAGAGGCTGCCACCTCCTGTCTCTCTCTTCCTGCCCAGGCATCTGCAGGGTGCACATCCCCAGAGCCAAGTGAAGCATCCAGGAGAGAAGCACCAGCCAATGCATTAGGCAGCTCACACACTCACTCCTGATAGGAAGAGTTGAGGACAACCAGCCCTCCCCCAACGTGAGTCCTCCAGGCCCCTCTGCAGTTAAATGCCATGATCTCCTTCGCGCCAGGGGCTGCCACATCAGGAGGCTTGGATTAAGTGATTTGTCTCCCTCCAACACAGCTGCTCTCTGGTTCCTGTCTGACAAATGTGGTTCATTAGGGCTGACAAAGATGAATGTCCTTGTTTGTGGGAGTCTGCTAAGTGCTGTTCTCAGGGAGCCAGTGGACCTGGATCTGAAGCAAGGTATACATCATGTTGGCTACCCAGCAGGGCCTCTCAGTCAGAGGCTACAGTAGGGACATGAAGGCCAAGTATGAACTACCTGCCATGAGTAGGTCCCACAAGAGCTTCATGGTTGGGGTACAGTGAAATTTGGCAGCCAAAGACAGCTTCTATCATCGCCATCTGAGAGTCAACCTGTTTTTGAAAGTAGTTGCCCTATGATGTACTTACAACATACTCATGAGCCCAGAGACATACATCTGGGCCACGAACATCTACTAAGCAAATTCTATAGGCTGGGTGTGTAGGGGGAAGGCTGAGAACCTGGGGGTGGTAGTTGTCAAGGGAGGCCGAAGCCTCAGAAACACAAAACGTGGGCATAGCCAGAGCACTTCAGCAGCAGCTGCCATTTGGAAACAGAAAGAGCGTGAGCAGCTGCCTTCCTTCCTGTCCCGATCATTTACTTCAGTCAACAATTCCACGACTCTAGGAGCCCTGAAAAAACTAAAGCAATCATTCTCAGCCTGGGCTAGGCAGTGAGATGCCTGCAGCTGTGACTTCCAAAGATTTGGACCGTTATCCACAGTGAGAAACGTAGTATATCACAACCCAGTGCACACATGTGTACACATATGCACTTTCAACAATTTTACCAAAGACGGTGACATTCACTCCGGTATTCTTTATTCTATTTTATTCTACTCAATTTCCTCTTTTAAAAAATGCTGGTTGGAACCAACAAATGAATTTCCCTGATTGTTTATGGGTCATGACCCTTGGTTAAACAACAACTCTGACTAAATGGTGCTTTTAAAATATCCACATTAACCTTGTTAGGGCAAGACCTCCTGAGGAGAGCTCGTATAAGCTGAGACACAGGATGGACAATAGTTAGCCAAGCAAAGGGATGTGGAGGAGAAAGCATTTCAGGTAGAGAAGGCAGCAGGTGCAAATGTAGGGAGGGGCGACTGAGAGGGCCACATCTGCCATATGGAGAAGTGGAAAGTTCAGCTCAGCTGAGGCACAAGTGTTGTGGGAGAGGGTGAGGGAGGGACTGAGAGTCAGGTGGTCCATCACAGAGGGCTTCACAAAACCAGACGAAGAGTTTGGAATGGATGCTGAGGGCAATGAGGGGTTCTTAAAGGACTTTAAGCAGATGAGTGATATGGTCAGATGAGTGCTTTCTGAAAGATCACTCTGCGCGTGGAGGATGGATTTGGGATGTGGAAGACGGGGTGGGGAGAGCAGTGAAGGCAAGGCCGGATGCAGGGAGATCAGCTGGCCGAGCCATTGTGTGCACGCGTGATGTGAATTAGAACTAGGTACTCCCTGTGGGAGACCGAGGCATGCAAAGAGCCTTCCCTCGACAGATGCAGGGCTTGTCCAGGCCAGACTTGTGTGACTGGATTTCAGCCCCATTCACCCTCAGGCCTGGGGTTCTCCTACAGGGCA
>NW_012104920.1:3149837-3152100 GCF_000951045.1 Mandrillus leucophaeus | reverse complement strand
ATTTTAATAACTGATCCTCAGATTCCTTATCCATGCAATAAAAACAATAACTCCTACCTTATAGGAATACTGAGAGTATTAAGTGAGATCACATATAAAAAGTCCAGACTAGGGTCTGGCATCCAGAGGTACCTTCTTCCTGGAGCTCTTGCTGTAAAGATGACTGCTTAATGAGGATAATCATGTGGGAAGAATAAATGAGATTGTACATGTTTATCAAAATGTAGGTTTAGTCATGAAAAATTTGAGTGACATTGTAAAAATAGAATGGAAAAGAAAGACCATAATTTACAAGCATCAAAACTTATCACTCTCGTAAGGGTAGGTATGATTTTTTGAAACTTCTTTCAGTTTTGTAAAAATATTTGTGTACTGGATCATGATGTAAAATGTATTGTTTTGTTCTTAAGATGTAGTTTTTACTGAGGTTCGTGGTTGAAAACATTTGAAAGCTGCTGAGAAAATGAATGTGAGGTGCTTTTGCCAACCGTGTTAGTGAACTGTCATTCAAAAGTACAATTCTTATTCTGTTGGGTGTATCTGAGCACCCAGGGCTGGTGGAGATTAGGAGCAGCTTAGTAAATATGATAAGTCCACTAGGATCCTGGCCTCAGGGATATTTGACTGTCAAAAGTCAACAAAGTAAAACTACCTGGCAGGCCCAGAATTTGTCCTGGTGCCACTTTTGAATGTCACACATAGCCCTGAAAATTGGATTGGTAGAAGGAAGCATTATAAAATCTCACTCATTCTGCCTGATCTTATTCCCTGCAGTGTCTTCAGGGAAGGGAGTGGTTTTTCTCTTTCCGGACCTGAAAGTAGTTACAGAGAAGAAGACTAGAAATTGGATATGAGTTGGATATGGATTTGGGGGAAGTGAGGACAAAGACCATCAAAGTGGGCATGGCTGCTGAGGACTCCCACCTTTTCCCAATAACTGTTCCTCTCTGATTCCAGCCATGTGGTTCACATGGGAACCGCCCTAGGTGACTCTGCCTCTCATGCCATATATGACTGTGTTGGCACTTGCCCCGAAATGGCAAATCAGAGTTCAGAGCTCTTTCCTGGGAGTGTTTTTTTCCCCCCCCTCTCTCTTAAGTTTGGGGCCAAAGAAAGCATCTCTCAGCCTTTCCGGTGGTAGGAGTCTTAAGACGTAAAATTTGAGAGCTGTCAATGTCAAAATTTCCCTGTGATGGAGGAAGCTTGTCTATAGGGAGCGAGAACAAAGCTGGCATGCCAAGAGAAGCATGGAGAGACAGCAGAGGTGCCAGGTCATGTGTGAGTTCCTAGATGCACTTGTTCATGAGCCCAGCTGCACCCCTACTTTGGTTGCAGCATAGCTGTTCAACCTCAGAGTCCATGAGTCAATCCATCCCCTTTGGCCTGAGCTCATTGGAGATGGGTTTCTGTCACTTGCATCCAAGAGTCTTTCATAAACACTTAAGTGTGAGCAACTTGGTGGGACCAGAAGAGATGACTCTAAACACAGTCATTTTTCTAGGGCCTGCATCAGGCTGGGAACAGAGGCTGCCACCTCCTGTCTCTCTCTTCCTGCCCAGGCATCTGCAGGGTGCACATCCCCAGAGCCAAGTGAAGCATCCAGGAGAGAAGCACCAGCCAATGCATTAGGCAGCTCACACACTCACTCCTGATAGGAAGAGTTGAGGACAACCAGCCCTCCCCCCACGTGAGTCCTCCAGGCCCCTCTGCAGTTAAATGCCATGATCTCCTTCGTGCCAGGGGCTGCCACATCAGGAGGCTTGGATTAAGTGATTTGTCTCCCTCCAACACAGCTGCTCTCTGGTTCCTGTCTGACAAATGTGGTTCATTAGGGCTGACAAAGATGAATGTCCTTGTTTGTGGGAGTCTGCTAAGTGCTGTTCTCAGGGAGCCAGTGGACCTGGATCTGAAGCAAGGTATACATCATGTTGGCTACCCAGCAGGGCCTCTCAGTCAGAGGCTACAGTAGGGACATGAAGGCCAAGTATGAACTACCTGCCATGAGTAGGTCCCACAAGAGCTTCATGGTTGGGGTACAGTGAAATTTGGCAGCCAAAGACAGCTTCTATCATCGCCATCTGAGAGTCAACCTGTTTTTGAAAGTAGTTGCCCTATGATGTACTTACAACATACTCATGAGCCCAGAGACATACATCTGGGCCACGAACATCTACTAAGCAAATTCTATAGGCTGGGTGTGTAGGGGGAAGGCTGAGAACCTGGGGGTGGTAGTTGTCAAGGGAGGCCGAAGCCTCAGAAACAC
>NW_012104920.1:3144681-3147322 GCF_000951045.1 Mandrillus leucophaeus | reverse complement strand
TCCACAGAGGGGCACAAGGAGCCTCTGAACTTGAACTTGGTCTGTCCTCCCTGGGGCCTCTTCTGACACACTCACTTGGGGGCAGAGAATCCAGGCCTAGGGAGAAGGCAGCAGAAAGAGGATGCAGGAAATCAGCTGTCTTTGTCTTCAGGGTAAACAATTCACAGGAGTCTCCTTACTCAGCAGACAAGCCTTATTCCTTCAACAACCCTGAAGCCTTCAGAGGAGCTGAAAGTCAGAGGGAAATTAGAAATGAGGCCTCATCCCCGCAGTGGGAACAGCCCGCTGGCAGTACGGGCTCCATATGGTTTAATAATTTGAGATTTCTCACACGTCTCAAGGGAAGGCTGGAGGGATTTTGATGCTCTTCCTATGGGTTCCCAATGTGCATCTCTTCTCATCAATAAAAGATCGGGTTTACTCACCGTGGTAAGCCAAAAGTGAAAAACAGGTGCAGCTATATAATATTTCTCTTTAATTACTGCTTATGGAAAGAAAAAAACCAAGTGTGGAAATTAATTATTCCATATTGTTAGAACAGGATGAACTACTTACTAATTTTAACTGTGGCTTTTGTGTAGAAGCTGTTGCTCAACATGTTATTAATTTGGGTAAATATTAACAAACAGTTTCTGCACCTCCTCCTCCACTACTCTCTACCTTCCCAACCCCATCCCATATAGTACATACTCCTAAGAGGTGTGGTTTGCCTGGGGTTCCTTTTTTCCTTCGTTTTATAGTGTTGGACCCAGTTGCTACAAAGCTTCCTTTCAAGAAGAAAAGCTTTTTGATATCAGGGCTGTTTTTCTGCCTCCCTCTGCTGTCTGTCAGGGTACCCTGAGACTCATGTAGAAGTGCAAGAAAATGCTTTTCTATTATTTATGCCCACTTTCATGCCTGGCACATTTGCCCTCTCAGTTAGCAGACACCTGCTGTCTGAAAGGCATCCACGCTTCAGATTAGTGACCCATGGGGGCAGATTAACGTATACAAGATGGATTGGAGATGACCTCAGAGGCCTCACTGAGTGCATCTTCTTGACTTATAGAATAAAGAATCTTTACTTGAAGCCTCAGCAACAGAGAAGAGGAAGGAAGGTGGTGGGGAGTGGCCTTAACACAGTTTCAGCAGGATTCATATGGTGGGGTTGAGGCTTCACTCAATCTACCTTAAGTTGCAGAGAGAAAAGGCACAAGCTCCCAAGAGCCTTTCTGCTGGAAGCTCATGGTAGTCTGGAGCTCTTGAAGCTCATGTTGAGGCAATCTATTGCTGTAAGCAAAATATCCAAAACTTAGTGGCTTGAGACAAGTAACTAATTTACTATGTCTCATAATTGTGTGGGTAAGGAATTAGGGCAGTGCTCAGCTGGGTGATTCTTCTGCTTCACCTGGGTTAGTCTGGCTTGGCCAAGACATCTTTGCTTATATGTCTGGCTTCTTGCTGGGGACATCTGGAAGGCTGAACTGAGCTGGGACCGTCAACCAGAGGATATACACATTGTCTCTTCAGAATAGTGGTTTCAAGGTAGCTGAACTTCTCACATGATGGCCCAAGGCACCTCGAGAGAAGGCCCAGAGACCCAGGGAGATGACACAAGGCTTCTTCTGACGTACCCTCAGTAGCCTTAGTACATCCGTTCCATGCCATTCGGTTGGTTAAGCAGATCACTAAGGCCAGCCCAGATTTAAGAGGAGGGAGATTAGACCCCACCTGTCATGGGAGGAGTATCAAAGACCTTGTAGTCATCTTTAATCTACCCAGCATGTGGTTCTGCTCAGGGGCTTACCAAGTCTTGGGAAGCCAGGTGGTGATAGGAAGAGGTTCATAGTCTGATGGGTTTCAGTGTTGCCACTTAACAGTTTAACACCTGATTTTAATAACTGATCCTCAGATTCCTTATCCATGCAATAAAAACAATAACTCCTACCTTATAGGAATACTGAGAGTATTAAGTGAGATCACATATAAAAAGTCCAGACTAGGGTCTGGCATCCAGAGGTACCTTCTTCCTGGAGCTCTTGCTGTAAAGATGACTGCTTAATGAGGATAATCATGTGGGAAGAATAAATGAGATTGTACATGTTTATCAAAATGTAGGTTTAGTCATGAAAAATTTGAGTGACATTGTAAAAATAGAATGGAAAAGAAAGACCATAATTTACAAGCATCAAAACTTATCACTCTCGTAAGGGTAGGTATGATTTTTTGAAACTTCTTTCAGTTTTGTAAAAATATTTGTGTACTGGATCATGATGTAAAATGTATTGTTTTGTTCTTAAGATGTAGTTTTTACTGAGGTTTGTGGTTGAAAACATTTGAAAGCTGCTGAGAAAATGAATGTGAGGTGCTTTTGCCAACCGTGTTAGTGAACTGTCATTCAAAAGTACAATTCTTATTCTGTTGGGTGTATCTGAGCACCCAGGGCTGGTGGAGATTAGGAGCAGCTTAGTAAATATGATAAGTCCACTAGGATCCTGGCCTCAGGGATATTTGACTGTCAAAAGTCAACAAAATAAAACTACCTGGCAGGCCCAGAATTTGTCCTGGTGCCACTTTTGAATGTCACACATAGCCCTGAAAATTGGATTGGTAGAAGGAAGCATTATAAAATCTCACTCATTCTGCCTGATCTTATTCCCTG
>NW_012104920.1:3133535-3142126 GCF_000951045.1 Mandrillus leucophaeus | reverse complement strand
GAGGGTTTCTTCTGGCCACAAGACTCTGCGATCCTCATCCACCTCTGCCCACCATCCTCAGTGTCCTGGGCCCTTGCTTCATCCTTGTTGAGTAGCATAGATATGTATAGCTGTGGCTTGTCAAGGGCTGAACTAACGCTGAGAGGCGGTATAGGGGAGGGTGCTTAGGGAAAGATGTCTGCAGCCTGGGCCACAGAGGGGAGGCAAGGTCTTAGAGGCAGAACCTACCTCTTCTTGTTCCAAAGAAGGGAGTGGGAGGAGCAAAGGAGCAAAAGGAGCCGTCTTCCTACTTCATGGTGAGGACTTTGAATCAGATCTGAACTGTGTGTTTTAAACCCGGCTGACTTTCAGATGCAGAAAGGGGCCAGCAAGTCAGGGGCTCTGTTGCTCAGCAAAGAGAAAGAGTCAAGGCACACAGCTGGATGGTGGCTGGAGAATGACACTTGTGTCTCATGTTTGTCTCTCACCGAGGTGGGGCTGTGCAGTAAACCCAAGTGGTCCCAGCTGTGTGTTTTTCCTCCCTCTGGCTTAACCTGAGTCCCACCCATCCTGCACTGGGCTTTTTTTTCTTCCATGGGTAGAGCTCATTGGGCAGAACTCTGTCCCCATTTTGGTCCCTCCCAGCCCTAAACAGGGAGGTCTAGTGTTGCCCAGCAGCTCTACCTAGACCAGGGTCAACGAAATTCAAGGAAAAGGAGTAGAAAGTCCTCTTTCTGCCTCTGGTCAGAGCCATGTTCTCCAATCCAATTTTACAAGGCAGTCCCGAACTTTGGGCAATAGAGCAGAGGCTGTTTGAATAGTGCTTATTTCAATTTCTCAAATTGTTTAGAAACTACAGGGACTATGGGTGTGGGTGTAGGTAATGAACTAGGCTTCCTCAGCTTCAAACACATGCCATTAAACCTCTCTAAACTCCCCTAGCCCCATTTTCTAGAATAGGCTTCTAAGACTGCCCCGCGGCTTAACTATAATGCCTATCATACATCGAGTGCAGTGCCTGGCTTGTGTGAATGGTATTTTGATGAATGGACTTCCTTTTTCAGATTGCTCAGGCTGGCCTGTAGGTCCATGCCAATACTGGGCACTCAAGCAGCTGAGGTCTGATACGGGGAAAGCCAGGGGCTGCATCTCAGCCAGAGTCCATGGGGACAAAAGGAGTGGAAAGCCACAGAAAGTACACAGCAAGACCAATGACAGGGCAGCAATAGTAGTAACAGCTGGTATGCTCCTGGAACTGGGCTAAGTACTCCATGTGTACCTAATCCTTGTAATGAGGATTATTGCCCTCATTAGGAAACTGACATCCAAAGAGAGAAACTTACCTACGTTTAGGCAACTGGTAAAAAGAGCCTGAAAGCAAAGTCGGGGTTGCCTGGCTCCTAAGCACAGGAGGTCCTGGACACTTCTGCGGACCCCTGAGGGGGTCACACTTTACCTTCAGCACTGGGGTGTGTACAAATCAAGCTGGCCCCAGCCTGGGGGTTACCCAAGGCTCTACCATGTTTAAGAAAGCAACTGATCATTCAAGGGCCTTGGTGTGGTTTCCGGAACAGGCTCAGTAGGTGCTCCCCAGCTGTGGCTTCCTGCACACGTACCTCCCTCCCACCTCATCCTGCACTAAATATTTTTTCTCCTCGCTCCAATTTTCTTTGCTTCTGTTTAAAATTAATTCCACAACACTGAATAACCTTCCCCCACAAGGTTGGAGTTAATCAGGCTGAATTTATTAAGATCTTTACAATTAAATGAGCTCATACCAGGAGGAGGAAAGTTACCTTATTATCCCATTTTAAGAGCTCAAATAATTTCAGTCTCCAACTTTACTGTCGACCCCCAACTACTTCCATCGCGGTCGCCAATGACTTCAGAGGGCGCCGGACCGCGGTCTTCTCCGTGCTTCCCATCCCTGATGTGGGGAGAAACGTGCTCAGACCAGTGAGTCACTGCAGAGGGAAACCAAGAAGAGAAAGGGCGAGCAGTTCAGCATGGACGGAACCTGTTCTAGTTTTACAGGCAGAACTTGGGCCCAGGAGTCTACATCATGAAGAGACGATTTCCCCCCAGGGGCTCATCCTCTGGGGTCAGTGTCAGCCTTGACTGGGTCCCTTCCTGCTCCAGTCCCTGGCCCCCAGCTCTTCTCTCCTCATAGCAGGGCCCTCTTCCTTGACACCTGCAAGATTAGACAGACCCAGACAAGTGGGGGTTTCAGTAGCCTGGAGGAAGGGACTCAACCCAGAAGGAGCCCCGATGCTGGTCCCACCCTGACCTAGACCCCCTGCCTTGTTCCTGAGTGCCCAATCTTGATGGTTTACTGCATACTCTGGCACACTGAGGTCTAGGATTCCTCCGTTTGGTCTTGCCAGCTTTGCTCAACAGAGCCCACAACCTACAGGGTTGGGGTTAATCGTCATCGGTGGGGCTGACATCTGTTTGGATTTCTGAATATCATTCCCGCTCCATTTGCTTGTGAATTCACCAGCCTCTTATGGTTGGGGCCTCTTATAGGTTGAACTGTGTCCTTCTCACCCCCAAAGATGTATTAAAGCCCTGATACTCTTTATGTGTGAATGTGGCCTTATTTAGAAATAGGATCTTTACAGATACAATTAAATGGAGATAAGGTCATTAGAGTGGGCCCTAAACCAACAGGACTGGTGCCCTCATAAGAAGAGGAGAAGAGACATGCCCAGAAAATTCACCATGTGATGATGGAGGCAGAGATTAGAGAGATGCATCTACAGGTCAAGGTGCACCAAGAATTGCAGGCAACATGGCCAACATCTCTGCCAAACACTGGACTCTTGGCTCAGCTCATGTTTTTGGTCCAAAGAATATAAATATTCTGCACTTTTTCCCTCCTGGCTCTATGTTTCTCCACAATGTTTTAGAGATCTGCCCATGTTCTCTAGGGTTCATTGATTGTATAGACTGTCTTTGTACTAACTACTCCTTACAACTTTTCTTCTGGTCAGTTCCACTCACTTGATCCCAACCATTTTGCCCTGACCCTTGGCTCTGTCTTCTGGTTGCAATCTTGCTCCTGTCCCTTTTGAACTTTAATTTTCCAAATCTAAGTTATCTGCTTGCAGGTTGTGGGCCTCAGAAACACATACCTACATATGTGTGCTTCTGCACAAACTGTCATGAGGACTCCATCTGAGCCCTTCCCACTTGCTTCCTCCTCACTGTGGACCGCTTCCTGAACAGCTCTTTGCCGTCAACTCCAGCCCTGGCCCAGGAGGGAGGAAGGTTGTGAAATGTGGATGATTGGTACCGTGTGATTCAAACAGGGTCAGAGAGAAGGGTTTGATTTTCACTGGAAGAGAAGTTCAGATGGGTATTTCAGGCAGAAAATAAGCCAAGTTTCAGATTTCAAACTTGGAAAGAGCAAATTTCAATGTGGTCTGGAGTTTTGGGGAGTCTCTGAGACATTTCAGGAGATTCATAAGGTCAAAACGATTTTCATAATAATAATGATATGTTATTTGCCTTTTCCACCATGAGATGTTTGCACCGACATTGCCAAAACAATGGTGGGTAAAATGGTGGCATAAATCAAGGCAATGGCAACAAATTACTAGTAGCCACTGTATTCTTCACTGCCAGACACAGGCAGTAACAAAGCAAAGCATCAATGCCACTTAAGAACGTTTTGAATAGAGCAGCAAATGTTATTAATTTTATTTGGTCTCAAGTCTTGAGTACACATCTTTTTTTATTTTTTATTTTATTTTATTTTGAGACAGAATCTCACTCTGTTGCCCAGGCTGGAGGAGTGCAGTGGCGTGATCTCGGCTCACTGCAAGCTCTGCCTCCTGGGTTTATGCCATTCTCTTGCCTCAACCTCCTGAGTAGCTGGGACTACAGGCGCCCACCACCATGCCCAGATAATTGTTTGTATTTTTAGTAAAGACGGGGTTTCACTGTGTTAGCCAGGGTGGTCTCGATCTCCTGACCTTGTGATCCGTCCGCCTCGGCCTCCCAAAGTGCTGGGATTACAGGTGTGAGCCACCGCGCCTGGTTGAGTACGCATCTTTTTAATATTCAGTATGATGAATAAGGCACTGCTGCTACTTAGCAGAATACACTGGTTGTCTCAAGGTAAACTTCTCATGTGCTTGATTCAATTGTCAGCTCAATTAGCCTCTTTCTCATGAAATGAATGCCATATTTACTTGAAAGAATGGAGTCAAGCTATGGATATTCAAACTTAGGTATCTTTCAGACACTTCTTGAAAATAAACAAAGCAAACCTGTTAATTACAAGAGAAACAACTGACAATATTTGTTGCCAATGATAAAAGTCAAGTTTTCAAATTAAAATTAGAATTTTGAAGATCTTGTAACAGCCACAATTTTGCCTAGTGGCTCTCAATATTTGAAGACTTACATGATGAGATCTGTGGTGATTTTAAAACACGTGAATTTTTGGTACTGGATAATGAAATGTGTCAACATTTGAAATATCTGTGTAGCTCAGTGGACCAATATTTTCCAAATGACCAATGCATGGTGTTACAAAGTAATGCATGGTGTAAGGTTCTTTCAAAGTTCAAAATGGACTGATGATTTTAATACAATGAAGTACAAAAATGTTTGTTGATATGATTTCAGGTTCCTCATTTAGTAAAGATGATTGTATCAAAGGAGAATACCCATAGTTATCTTTATTAAATATTACTAAAACATCTCCCTTTTTCCAACTTCATATCTGTATGAGGCTCAATTTTCTTCATGTTTTTAACCAAAACAACATATTACAATGGAACAGAATGAACGCTGAAGCAGATACAAGGATCTAGCCATCTCCTATTAAGCTAGACATTAAGGAAATTTGCAAAGGCAAATGACAATGTCACTCTTCTAACTAGTTTCGTTTTAGAGTATAGTTATCTTTATTTAAAAACATATTATGTTAGCATGTGATGACATTATTATGATTTTTAAGTGAATGCTTTTATGATTTCTGCTTTAATTTCTACTATAGTGAATATTAATAAATATAATCTATATAATGAAAATATTCTTCAATGTATAAAGTAATCCTGAGAACAACAAGTTTGAGAACCACTAGCCTGGGAGATAGCCCATGTCTCTGGAGTATAAGGCTAAAGAAAGTTTTAGTGGAGATGAGGTTGGAAGGGAAATTTGTTGTTGTTTCTTTGGTCTTATTTTATTTCTTTACTTTCTTGTTTTCTTAAATCCCTGGATACTGAAATGAAAAGATATAATGAGACAGTATCCCCATAGCAGTTTGCTGGATGTCAATGCCCGAGACAGGGATTTAGCGACTGTCCCCTGACCCCCTTCAGCCCTCTGATGGGGAACCCCATGGTCAGGTCACTGCAATAGCTTTCTGTTTGGCCCGTGGCTTCAACCCATAGTAATATCTCCTCCCTTCTTTAGTACAACCCAAAGGACATCTATTTTCTTTTAACTCTGATATAGACTGAATTGTATTCCCCCAAAATTCACATGTTAAAGTCTTAACCTCGTTTGGAGGCTGTATTTGGAGACAGAAACTTTGAAGAGGTGCTTAAGTTAAAAAGAGACCATTAGGGTAGGTCCCAATCCAATCTGACTAGTGTCCTTATAAGAAGAGGAAATTTGGACACAGGAGGCACTAGGAAATAACTCAGAGGGATGGTTACATGAAGAGGCAATAAGAGGGTGGCTGTCTGCAAGCCAAGGAGAGAGGCCTCCAGAGAAGCCAACCCTGCCAGCATCTTGATTGTGGACTTCCAGCCTCCGGAACTGTGAGAAAATAAATTCCTGTTATTTAAACCACCCAATCTGTGGCATTTTGTAGCCCTAGCATACGGATACACTCACATTCTTCTGATAGCAACTTTGTTTAGAGCAGGTACCCCCACTATTCATTTTACTTAAGGGTCAAAGAAGGTAAGTGCCTGGCTTATGATTTCACAACTAGTCTATGGAAAACTCAGGTCTCAAACGTATGGCCCTTCACTCAGTATTTTTTTTTCCCTCTGGACCACACGTGATCTTTGACTCTGTTCTCAGACTGGGTACTCCTGGGTTCTCACTGTAGCTGACATTCAGGATGAAACTGAGTCTTGAGCCCTGCTCAAGCTTGTCTCATGCAGTTCCCTGTCAAAATCTGCTAGAGTCCATGAATTATCTTTTGATGCCTATCTACTTTGCTTAATAGGGTAGCCGGTAGCTACATGTGGTCACTGAGTACTTGAAAGTGGCTAATTAGAAATTGAGATGTACTGAAAATATAACATACTCATTAGTTAGAAAATAGGAATGCAGAACATCTCGATATTTTGTATTGATTCTATGTTGAAATGATAATATTTTGGATATATTGGGGTAAATAAACTAAATTATTAAAATTAATTCCATCTGTTTCTTTTTGATTTTTTAGACGTAGCAATGACAATTGCAAAAAACACAAACATTGATAAGTGAGACCTAATTAGACCAAAGAACTGCTGCACAGCAAAAGAAACTATTAACAGAGTAAACAGACAACCTACAGAGTGGGAGAAAATATTCACAACTATGCACTTGAGAAAGGACTAATACCAGAATCTTTAAGGAACTTAAACAAAAACAAGAAAAAACAAATAACCCCATTAAAAAGTTGTTCATGTCCTGGCCACAGGACATGAACAGACACTTCTCAAAAGACAAACAAACATATGAAACAATGCCCAACATCACTAATCATTAGAGAAATGCAAATCAAAACCACAAGGAGATACCATCACACCAGGTAGAATGCTATTATAAAAAGTCAAAAAATAACAGATGTTGGGGAGGTTGCAGAGAAAAGGGAATACTTATACACTGTTGGTGGGAATATAAATTAGTTCAGCCACAGTGGAGAGCAGTTTGGAAATTTCTCAAAGAATTTAAAACAAAGCTACCATTGGACCCAGCAATCTCATTACTAGGAATACCCAAAGGAAAATAAATTGTTCTACTAAAAGGACACATGTACTGGCATGTTCATCACAGTGCTATTCACAATAGCAAAGACGTGGAATCAGCTTAAGTTTCCAGCAGTGGTGAACTATACACCATGGAATACTATGTAGCCATTAAAAAGAATGAGTTCATGTCCTTTGCAGCAACATGGATAAAGCTGGAAACCATCATCTTCAGCAAACTAACACAAGAACAGACAACCAAACACCACATGTTCTCACTCACAAGTGGGAGTTGAACAATGAGAACACATAGACAGGGAGGGGAACATCACATACTGGGGCCTGTCAGGGGTTGGCGGGGGAAGGGGAGGGAGAGCAAATACCTAATGCATGTGGGGCTTAAAACCTAGATGACGGGTTGATAGGTGCAGCAAGCCACCATGGCACATGTATACCTATGTAACAAACCTGCACATTCAGCACATGTATCCCAGAACTCAAAATAAAATAAAATAAAATGTGGTACATATTCACTGTGGAATAATACTACACAGTCATAAAAAAGAACAAAATCATATCTTTTGCAGCAACATGGATGCAGCTGGAGGCCATTCTCTTAAGTGAATTAAGGCAGAAACAGAAAATCAAATACCACGTGTTCTCACTTATCAGTGGGAGCTAAACACTGGGTACACGTGGCCATAAAGATGGGAAAAATGGACACTGGGGACTCCAGAAGGCAGGAGGGAGGGATGAGGGGCCAGTGTTGTGATGTGGTTTGGATGTTTTGTTCCCTCAAAATCTCATGTTGAAATATGACCTCCAGTGTTGGAGATGCGGCCTAGTGGGAGATGTTTGGGTCATGGGGATGGATCCCTCATGAATGGCTTGGTACCATCCTCCAATAATGGGCTCGTGTGAGATCTGGTTGTTTTAAAGAGTCTGGGAAATCTCTCCTCTCTCTTTTGCTCCCTCTCAGCCATGTAACGTGCCAGGTCCCCCTTTGCCTTCTGTCATGATTGGAAATTTCTGGAGGCCTCAACCAGAAGTAGATGCTTGGACTTCACTCTTTGTACAACCTACAGAACCATGTGCTCCATAATCTCTTTTCTTTATAAACTACTCAATCTCAGGTATTCCTTTGTATCAATGCAACACAGACTAACACAAGTTGAAAAGCTACCCTTTGGATATTATGTTCACTATTTTGGTGATGGAATCAGTAGAAGCCCAAACCTCAGAATCATGTAATATATCCATGAAACTAACCTGCACATGTACCCCCAAATCTAAAAAAAGAAAGTGCTTACTGAAACATAAACATACAATAAAATAAACATGGCTATGAGCAAATTTACAATTATATATGTCATATGTAATTGTACTTTTACATATGTCATACGTAATGGTAAATTTACTCATAGCTATGTTTCTTTTATTGTATATTGGACAATAAAATATTCCTATTGGGCAGCACTGATGTACACTTTGCTTCTCTAACAGGTCTGTAAGGTTAACAGTGGTAGAAATCTTGCCTTTTTTTAAATCTTAAATCCACTGCCACACTTGTACCTAGAACACAGAGCAGGTTTGCAGAGGTTCCTTTTTAGTTCACAACTGTAAATGTGTTTGAAATGATAAAATATTAGTACAAACAGCAAGTCATCAAGGGCCTGGATACTCCTACCA
>NW_012104920.1:3112787-3133295 GCF_000951045.1 Mandrillus leucophaeus | reverse complement strand
GCCTCGTCCTCCCAAAGTGCTGAGATTACAGGCGTGAGCCACCGCGCCCAGCCGAGTTAAATCTTGAAATATAGCATTGTATGAGTAGAGAATTATTATCCAGTGGGAATTAAAGGTTAAACAAAGGCTTGGAGATAGGAATGGCCAGGGAAGGTCTAAGGGACTGAGTTTTGTCCAAGACAGTGGTCCTAAAAGTATAATTTCTGTACTAACAGCCAAGATCTTGTGGGAATTTGTTTGAAATTCACTTTCTTGGACCCTACCACAGACCTATTGAATCAGAACCTCTGGGGGTACAGCCCAGCGACTCACATATTAACAAGGTCTCCAGGAGATTCTAAAGCACACGGAGGTTTGAGACCTACTAGGGTACAGAGTTTGGATCATTCATGAAGCACTGAGGAGCTAATGATGGGCTTTGAATAAAACTGTGTTATAATGAGATCATAGTTGGGAAAGATGACTCCTGAGAACCAGATGGGAGCCTGGACTCCACACCTGGTCTGATGTCCCTACCCTTCTGAGTCCCAAAGACATCAGTCAAAGATTGGTCAAGTACCTGGAGGCACACAGCACCTTTTCTAATAAATCCCAACCGTGGAAGAAGTATGACTTTACTAAAGTATCTAAAAGGCCGTCTTTAAAACCCAGCACAGATCCTCTGCTTGGTTCTGCACCAGAAATTAGGAATCAGGCTGTGTTTCTCTGCAGTGAGACAGCATAGAACAGCCTCCCCAGGATGTCTGGCAGCTCCTACTTGGTTCCACTGGATAGAAAATAAGAAGTCGTTATTTGCAAATAAGATGGGAGAATGTGTGTCTTTGAAAGATGTTGGGCGTTCTGGAACCTGGCCTTGCCTACACATGACGTTCTGGTGGAAAGGCTGATTTTTTGTGTCATTAATTCAAGGGAAAACTTCCCAAATTGGTAAGTGGTTTGTAAAGACATTACCGTGCCTTCCTTCCGTTTTCCTTCTTCTTCATTTCTTCCTCCCTCTTTCCATCTCCACTTCCTTCCTCCTTTTTTCCTCCCTCCTCTCTTGTTCCCCTCTTTATTTTCTTTCTTCCTTCTCTCTATCCTCAATCCCTTCAATTGCTGGATTAACTTTTTCTGAAACACATAGCACTTAACATATGCCAGGCATTTTTTTCAAGGACACTGTACGTATTACCTCACTTAATCTCCCTAACAACTCTATAGATGGGAAGATCACATATTTATCATCCAAACCAAGACAGCTTTGTGAGTATAAAGGGAAGAGAGGACATTAGAGCCAGCCAGGACGTATGGTCACTATAATTATAGAGACAGTTTGACATCCCTATTTTAAAGATGAGGAAACAGGCACAGAAAAGTCAAGTAACATAAAGTCAAATAGTGCATAGGTGCTGGAGCCTGGATTTAAACCCAGACAATCTGGCTCCAGGCTGTGATCTCTTCACAGTAGTTTGTCCTGCCCCTCCATCACCCATAGTCTGTATAAACAAGTAGTAGGGAAAGGGGAACAGCATTGACCAAGGTACGGAAAGTCATGGAATGAGGCCAATCACCACGCCTGGAACATGGGGCATGTAGGCAGAATGGCATGAGAAGGGGCTTTTCCTTTCTCTTCTTTGTTTTTAAAAAAATAGAAACAACACTTATCATTTCAATTAATATACAGCCATCTTTTATAGTCATTAATCTTTTTAAAAAATCTTTTCCTTTTGAAGATAGTAACATGATGTACTAGAGAAATATTATCTTGCTCTTTTTGGGATATCAATGGGCACTCTAGTAATAATTTTTCATGAAAATAGTAGTCAAGCACAAGAAATTCTAATATCCATTAATACTGAAATAGGATTAAAGACTTAAATGTAAAGCCTAAAACTACAAAAACCCTAGAATAAAATCTGGGAAATGCCATTCTGGACACAGACCCTGGGAAAAATGTCATGACAAAGACTCCAAAAGCAATTTCAGCAAAACCAAAAATTGACAAATGAGATGAAATTAAATGGAGGAGCTTCTGCACAGCAAAAGAAGCTATTAATAAACAGACAACCTACAGAATGGGAGAAAATACTTGCAAACCATATATCTGACAAAGACCCGAGACCCAGAATCTATAAGGACCCTAAACAAATTAATAAGTAAAAACCAAACAACACCATAAAAAAATGGCCAAAGGACATGAACAGAAGAGGCTTTTCTGGTCATCAGGTACCAGATTACAAAGGGCTTCCTTCTTTGCTAAGGTGTTTGGAATGGTACCTGGCGGTGGGCGGGTAGTGAGGAGCCAGGGAAGGGTGTGAAGTAGGGCAGTGATGTGGTCAGGGAGAAGTCCACTTGGGCACCAGGTGTGGGTGAACTGGAGGCAGACAGACCAACGGGACATGATGAGGGGATAGAAATGGGGAAAGAGAGCGAGAAAAGAGAAACAGAAATATGTTGGCGGTAGAATTTGGTGGGTTTTAATGTCCGGAAATGGGAAGTGAGTAAAGGGAAATTTTGGCTAATTCTCAGACTTGGAGGACTGGGTACCATCATGAAGAGGGGGCTTGTGGAGGAGGAACATGATGAGTATGGCCTGCAATTATTACAGTTTGTTTTAAATCCAGGCTTATTGAAAGCAAAAATATAAACAAAAGTATTTATATTTTTGGGGTGATCTTTGACAATGGACAAAATTGTATAACCACTACTGTAATCAAGATACAGAACACTTTCTTTACTCCAAAACATTCTCTTCTGCCCCTTGTCATCAGTATTCCATACCTCCACAGCCCTGGCAAACACTGACCTGATTTCTGTCTCTATAGCTTTGACTTTTACAGAATGTAACCTGAAATTAAAAATACAGTAGTCATTGTCACATGTTGATTCTTTCACTTAGAATACAGTTTTGAGATGTATTCATATCATTTGTGTGTCAGTATTTCATTTATTTGCTGGATAGTATTTCATTCTATGAATGTACTACAGTTTGCTTATTGATTCATCTGTTGAAGGACACCTTGGTTGATTCTAGTTTGGGGCTATTATGAACAAAGCTGCTCTAAACACTGATACATACATCTTTGTGTAGACATAGTTTCCATTTCTCTTTGGTAAATACTGAGGAGTAGCCGTGCCAGGTCATATGGTAAATGTATATTTCGCATCATAAGGAAGGAACCACTAAACTGTATCCAAAAGTGATTGTGCCACTTTGCATTGCACCTTGCAACATACAAGAGTTCTAGTTGCTCTACATCCTCACTAGCACGTGTTGTTGTCAGTTGTTTTTTTTAATTTTGGCAATTTTAGTGGATACAGAGTGATATTTTGCTTTGGTTTTAACTTGCATTTCCTTACGGTAATGATTGATGATGTTGAACATTTTTTCATGTGCTCATTTGCCATCTGTGTATCTTATTTGGTGAAATGCGTGTTTGAAACTTTTGCCCACTTTTGTTTTACTTTATTCTTACTGAGTTGTTAGAGTTATTTACACATTCTGGACACAAGTCCTTTATTACATAGCTGTTCTGCAAATATCTGCTAGCACTCCGTGGCTTGTCTTTAAATTTTGGGGGAAGAGTGGGAGGCGGCGAGGGACAAAAGACAATAAATACAGTCTATACTAGTAGCTCAGGTGATGGGTGCACCAGCTTCTCACAAATCTCCATTAAAGAACTTACTCATGTAATCAAACACCACCTGTACCCCAATACTTAAGAAAAAATAAAATAAATAAATTTTAAAAATTCTAAACAATGTCCTTCAAAGGAAGGACAGCTTTTAATTTTTATAAATCGTATTTATCAGGTGTTTTCACTTTTGGTTTGCACTTTTTTGTATCCTAAGAAATCCTGGACTAACTCAAAGTCATTAAAAATTTTTTTCTATATTTTCTTCTAGAAGTTTTTAAAAGTTAGGTTTTAACTGTAGGTCTACAAACTATTTGAAATTAATTTTCATATATGGTATAAGTGGAGGGTTAAGGTTAATAATTTTACATAAAGATATCCATTACTTCCAACATTATTTGTTGGAAAAGGCATTCTTTCCCCATTGAATTTCCTTGGCACCTACATTGGAAATCAATGGACTGCACATGTGTACATCTCTGGATTTTCTATTCTTCTGTTACATTGCAATATACATCTCTCCTTGTGCCAATGTGCACTGTCTTAATTACTACAGTTGCATAGTCAGTCTTGAAATCAGCTAGTGTGCATCCTCCAACGATGCTCTTTTTAAAAATTGCTTTGGTTCTTCTAGGTCCTTTTCCACATAAATTTTTCCACATACATCTTGTAGTCAACTTGTTAATTTTTACAGAAGAAGCCTCCTGAAACTTTGACTGCAATTGTCATCAATTTGGGGAAAATAAACGTCTTAAAAATATGCCGTCTTTTGATCCATGAACTTGGTATATCTTTCCATTTATTTAGATTCTCTTTATTTTCTCTCAGAAATGTTTTGAAGGCTTCAGAGTATTCTGCAACCAACCTTGATGAATTCACTGATTAATTCAGTTAACTTTTTTTGTACATTTTTGAGATTTTCTATATAGTCAATCATGCCATCTGCTAATATAGCATTATAGTTCTTCCTTTCCAAATGATATACCTTTTATTTCCTTTTCTTGCCTTTCATAATGATAGGACTTCTAGTATTATATTGAATGGGAGTGGTGAAAAAAGATATCCTTGTCTTATTCTCTGTCTTTGAGGAACAGCATTTAATCTGTCAGCACTGGCTATGAAAGTTCAGTTGTCAATTTCTTCATAGATGTCTTTTTTTATACTGTGAAAATTTCTTCTATTCCTAGGTTGTGGATAGTTTAAAAATATCATATATGAATACTGAACATTACCATCTTCTTTTTCAGCATTTATTAAGACAATCATACGCTTTTCCTTTTTCAGTCTGTTGTTGTCATGTATTGCATTGGTTGAGCCTTGAATCAATATTGAATTCCTGGGATAATTTTCACTAGATGGTATCATATTATTATTTTAATATATTTTTGATTCAATCTGCTAATATTTAGCTAAAGATTTTTCAACGACGTGCATGAAAAACAGTGCCCTGTAGTTTTCTTTTGTTGTGATTTCTTTGACTGACATAATTGTTAGGGTAATGCTGGCCTCATAAAATAGGTTGGAAAACTTTCCCTCCCTTTCTATTTTCTGGAAGAGACTTTAGGTTCACCTTCTCTGATTCTGTTGTTCAGGTCACTTACATCCTTTGCGGTTTTCAGTCGATTACCAAGAGAGTGGGGAATCTCCAAGTATAATTGTGGGTTTACCTATTTCTCCTTACAGTTTTATCAATTTTTGCTTTCCTTGTTCTGAAGCTCTGCTGTTAAGCGCATACACATTAAGATCTTCATTTTTTGATTACGTAATGTCTCTGTCTCTGACGATATTCTTTGCTCTGGAGTCTACCTGGTTTGATATTGACATAGCCACTCCAGCTTTCTTTTCATCAGTTTTTATATTTTTTCATTCTTTTTTGCTTAACCTCTCTATGATTTTACATTGAAAGTGTGTTTTTTTTAATATAGATAGCATACTGCTGGGTCTTGCTTTTTTTTAAATCAAATCTGATATTTCTGGTTTTACACTGGGCTGCTTAGGTCATTTATATTTAATTCCGTTAATAAGCTTGCTGGATTTAATAGACACATTTAAATATACGATTTTGCTCGATTTTTATCTTTTTGCTTCTTTCACTTTTAAAAAAACACCTGATTTTATTCTAAAACCATCTCATATTTAAAATTCCATTTCAGCCTGGAAACATATATGTGGTGGCTCTTTGATGAGGAGCCGGAGCCCAGCGTAGGGAGGAGTGAGGACATGGAGGTTTGTTTCTTAGGTGATGTTTTGCTGACGAGGCAGCTCTGCACAGGCTTATCTTCAGATAACAGGCTTGACTCTGATCCGCCTTTGATACAATCAATAACCTTTTGTAAAGATTCTTTAGGGCTTGACATGTTCTGTGGCTGTGAGTTAATGGATCAAAGCAGAAGGTGCTTTGGCACCTTCAGAAATAGTACACAGAATGGCTGGATGCTGATGAAGGAGGCAGAGGCTCACTAAGAATGACGCATTCTAACCTCAATATTACAGCAGGCTCAGGAGGAAAGAAGGCTGAGGGGTAAACAAGGGCTCTTCGTATTAATCTTGCTGGTTGTTTGTTATTTGTTACATCTGCTGTTGTTGTTTTTTTTTAACCTTGTTCTAGTTTTCTGCTTTCATTTGAATCAGTGGGACATTTTTCGTAACTCATTTTTATCTCCACTCCTGGTTTGCTTGTCGTATCTCTTTTTCCACTTTTTAGTGATGGCTGTAGAGTTTAAAATATATACCTTTAACCGATCACAGTCTTTCTTCATATAGTATTACACTACCTCAGGTATAATGTAACAGCCTTGTAGCCATATATTTCCATTTCCTTACTCTCATTTTTGGCGCCATAGCTCACATATATTTTACTTCTACCTAGGCTATAAAATTCAGACACATTATTACTATTTTTACTTCAGATATATATACGTATTTTTTTTTTTTTTTGAGACAGAGTCTCGCTCTGTCACCAGAATGGAGTGCAGTGGCTCCCTCCAGGTGGCTGCAATCTCCAGCTCCCAGGTCCCAGGTTCAGGCGATTTCCCTGCCTCAGCCTCCCGAGCAGCTGGAACGACAGGTGCGTGCCACCATGCTTGGGTAATTTTTTGTATTTTAGTAGAGACAGGGTTTCACCATGCTGGCCAGGATGGTCTCGGTCTCCTGACCTGGTGATCCACCCGCTTTGGCCTCCCAAAGTGCTGGACAATTATTTTTTAAAGCAATTTAAAAATTAGTCTTAAAGTATCTTTTATACTTACCAACATTTTTACACTTTTTGTATTTCATTTCTTTGTATAGATCCAAATTTCCTTCTGATATTACATTCCTGAGGAATTTCTCTTAACAGTTCTTGGAGTGCAGGTCTGCTGGCAGTACTTCCTTTTGGCTTTTGTTCAAAGAATCTCTATTTTACCTTCATTTCTAATAGATATTTTTGCTTTATATAAAATTCTAGATTGACAGCTTTTCATTTTAGGACTTTGAAAACGTCACTCCATTTTCTTCTAGCGTGCAACATTTCTTTCCATAAGTCTGCTGAGTTTTTATATTTGTTTTTTGTATGTAATGTTTATTTATTTCTCTGACTACATTCAAGATTGTCTTCTTTTTAACTTTAAGTTTTTAGCAGTTTAACTATGATGCATCTAGGCGTGTCTGTGAGAGAGAGAAAGAGAGAGACAGTGTGTGTGTGCTGTAACTTATTCTGCTTGAGGTTCTCTGAAGTTGGATCTATAGTTTACGGTATTTCATTAATTTTAGAAAATTCTTAGATACTATTTCTTCAAATATTTGCCCCTATGTTCTCTTTCTCTCTTCTTTCTTGGTTCCAGTTACATATATGCTAGACTGTTTTATATTGTCTCACAGCTCTTGAATTCTCTCTTTTTTTTTCACTTTGAGTTTTAGTTTGGATAATTTTCACTGACATATTCAGGTTCACCAATTCTCTTTCAGCTGAGTCTACTCTACTAATAAGCATGTCAAAGAAATTCTTTATCCCTGACATCATATTTGTACATTTATAGCAATTGACTTTTCCCATTTATAAAATAGTTTTCATTTCTTTGCTGAAATTCTCCATCAGTTCCTGCATCTCTTCCGCCTATCCCCCAGTGGATACTTTATCATACGAGTCACCGTCATTTGAAAGTCTTAGTCTGATGTTTCTGACATCAGTATCATGTCTGAGTCCGATTCTGTTAATTGCTTTATGTATTGATAGCGCGTGGTGTGCTCCTTCTTTTGTTGCGTGTCTCACAGCTTGATACTGAATGTCTGACCTTGTGTGCAGAAGAACAGTAGGAGCTGAGGTCAATGATTTTTACCCCAGGAGTGGGCATACTTCTTCTTCGCTCAGATTCTTAGGGTAGAGGCTGTGTTAATCTAATGAAGGGTTGAGCTGGGTTAAGGTTTTCTGTTGCTATCCCTTCTTTCCATGTACCACAAGCTTTACATTCCTCCCGAGGAGATCTGCTATTGTTTTGTGCTTAGTATTGGGCCTGCCATACCAGGGAGATTTTCTTGGTCGTCCTGCTTCACCCTCAGATTTTAGCAGCCCCTGCACACCTGCAGCACAGAAGGAGTCTTTCTCCACGCGCCATCAGAAGATCGCTGTGGCTGTGCTCAGTGTGAGGCTTATGATGGCATGAGGGCTTTTCTTGCTTCTTGTTGATCTCCAGTCTCGGAAAGACCTTGTGCCTCTGGGCCTCAGGGATGGGACTTTATTGACAGTCCTGCTTCTCTCTCTGGCAGCCTAACACTCTTTGTGTCTATGCTTGGCACGGGACGCCTTCTTCTCGCAGAATGAGTAGACCTATGCTTTGTATAAGTGCAAGATCCTGGACTTGATACTGTTTCCTCTCCTTCCCCAAGGGCAGAAGGCTTTTGTTTCTGCTCCTCCCCCAGAATCAGATGGTTTGGCTCCTATGTCTTCCCCAAAGTAGAGTGCCTTTGCTTAGGCCCTGGGAGGAGAGGGGGTTTTCTGTCTCTCCTCCCAGTGGCTCAAAGCTTTTGCTTTGGGAAAGAGAGTTCTGAGAAAATGAGAAGGGTTTTGTTTCTGTGACCCAGCTGCAACTGACCAGCACCTGCATGCCTGTGCCCCTGACTTGAGCCTTCTTCAGTCTCCTGCCCTGTGTCTTTCCCATGACCACACAGCTGAGACTTCTGGAAAAGAGCTTGCAAGTGAGTGCAAACTTCCCTTGCCTCTGGGGCTCTCAATTTTCAATACTTTCATGCTAGCCTATACTCATTCTTTAAGGATTCAGTAGCGTTTTAGCTGATTTCTTCTTACCTACTTTTATGGTGACCACATCTTCTTCCAATGTTTTGCCAAAGGTGAAACATTTCATATGACCCACTGCTCCTTAAAGGGGTTCGCTACTCTTCAGAATTCAGTTCACTTGGCTGCCGTCTGAGCTCAGCTCTCCAACAGGCTCAAAAAACATATAATTTTGTGGATTACCTGGACTTCTTTCTCGTAGTGAGGATGGGAATGACATTTCTCAGGGATTTCCGTATCCAACGTAGAAGTGGAATTCCATAAACACAAGAAGTCTGAAGTGATTGGAGGACATTCAAGCGAACACATGCAGGGACAGTTCAATGTATCAGTCAGGAAAGCAAAAAAGAGATTGAAACTTGCTCCAGTTTGTCTATCACTACATAACAAACTACCCCAAAACATAGTAGCCCACAACAATGTTGATTTCACTCATAAATCTGCAATTTAGACAGAGTTTGGTGAGCAAGCCTGGTCTGTGCTCTATGTAGCATCAGCTGGTTAGGCTCAACTGAGGGCTGCAAGATCCATTTCCAGTATGGGGGACTCACTCACAGAGGCAGCACGTTGGCCTTGGCAATTGGCTGGGATCTCAGCTAGCTCTGGGTGCTGGTGGGAGGGGTCTCAGTTCCTTTTCATGTGAGCCTTTCCTCAGGGGTCTCATCACAGAATATCTGTGCCTGCTCACCACATGGTGATGAGCTCTGAGACTGAGCATCCCAGGAGACTCACGTGGATGCTGAAGTGTCTCGTATGATCTACCCTTGGAAGCCACATAGCAACAAACCTTCCCTGATTTAAGGGAAGGGAACATGGACCCCCATCTCTGAGTGGAAAGACTGTCAAAATCAGATTATAAGAAGAGTATGCTTTGAGAGGCCAACGTGGGCAGATTGCTTGAGCTCAGGAGTTCAAGAACAGCCTGGGCAACATGGAGAAACCGCTTCTCTACAAAAAAAAAAAAAAAAAAAAAAAAAACAGCCGGGCATAGTGGCTCATGCCTGTAGTCCCAGCACTTTGGGAGGCCAAGGCGAGTGGATCACCTGAGGTCAGCAGTTCAAGAACAGCCTGGCTAACATGGTGAAAACCCATCACTACTAAAAATACAAAAATTAGTTGGGCATGATGGCAGTCACCTGTAATCCCAGCTACTCGAGAGGCTGAGGTGGAAGAACCTGGAAGGTGGAGGGTGCAGTGAGCTGAGATCACCATTGCACTTTAGCCTGGACAACAAGAGCAAAACTCCATCTCAAAAAAAAAAAAAAAAAAAAGAAAAAGAAAACTATCTATCTATCTATCTGTCTATCTATCTATAAATAGCTGAGTGTGGTGGCGTGCATGCCTGTGGTCCCAGCTGCTTGCGAGGCTAAGATGGGAGGATCATCTGAGCTCAAGGAGGTCAAGGCTGCAGTGAGCTGTGTTTGTGCCACTGCACTCCAGCCTGGGTGATGAAGAGGCACCCTGTCTCAAAAAAGAAAAAAAAAAAAGAAGAAGAAGAAGAAGAAAGAAAAGATAAGAGGAGAAGAGCGTGTGGGATTGGAGATACTGATAGACTATTTTTGGAAAACGTAATCTGCTTCACATCTCAGATTTAGAAGTAGGCTAGTAAAGACATTGGCTGGATATTAGGAAATTGACTGGGAAATCTTAGAATCTTCTTTGGTTCACATGGGAGGAGGCTGGAGATAGAATGAAGCAAATTCCAAGCCATCAGTCCTCTGCTTTCATAAAGGTGAGTTTGAACCCCAAAATGTTGAAAGAAATGCGAGAAGGTGATAGAGGACGCTGGTGCCAGAGGTTGAGTGCATAAGTTGGAATCCCAACTTCACTGCTTCTTACCTGAGTGACTTTGGACAATTAAATAACTTCTTTGACCTCATTTTTTCCATCAGTAAAACGTGGACAGTAGTTCCCACTTCTTAAAAGTGTCATAAACACCAAATGAGATAATTCACATGAAAGGTCATAGCACTGTGCCTGGCATCTAGTAAAAGCATAATACACACACACACACACACACACACACATATATTTTTAGACAGGGTCTCACTCTGTCATCCAGGCTGGAATGCAGTGGTGTGATCTCGGCTCACTGCAACCTCCACCTCCCGGGTTCAAGCGATTCTCCTGCCTCAGCCTCCCGAGTAGCTGGGATTACAGATGCGCACTACTACCATCTGGCTAATTTTTGTATTTTTAGTAGAGATGGGGTTTCTCCATGTTGGCCAGGCTGGTCTCGAACTCCTGACCTCAAGTGATCCACCCGCTTCTACCTCCCAAAGTGCTGGGATTACAGGTGTGAGCCTAGTATGCCAGAAACAGAGAGGAATCTTGATTGCAAGGGGCTGTGATGAACTAATCCTGGCTACTTTAGAAACTTCCAACTAAAATTTCACAATTTTGAGCTTTGGATAAAAATATATGAGAACATGTTTCTTGGCTAATGATAATAGAACTTGGCATTTTCTGAGCATCTTCTGTGTTGCAGCTTTGAAGTTTATCCTCTCACTGATGGTTACAACAACCCAGATGAAAAAAACGGATGCTCAGGGAACTTAAGAAACGTGCCCACAGACCCCCAGCCAGGAAGCAGTGGAGCAGGGACTCAAGATGATCTGACTTTGTTTGACAAACTTTTTCCTTGACCTAGAGAGGGACTACTGGGAAGAACAAAGGCAAGATACCTCTGGTGCTTTCCCCTAGAGATTTCCCCCCTGTCATTAATTATCTATTAAAATGCTTCAGATTTGCAGTTTCCACTAAGAAATGCAAGAGTATTCCAAGTTATCACGTTTATTAAAAATGATCAAAAGTATCCAGCAATGTTTAATGAGATTCTTTGGAGACAATTACCAAGGCACTGAAAGCTGGGAATAATTTATTACATGCTAATGATAAAAGTTGAAGCTGTCTTAATAAAAAGTTTATCACTTTCAGACTTAAAATGTTGGACTCTGACCCTTTTCTTTTCTTGCTATGAGCTTCTCTGTTTTTTTTTTTTTTTTTTAGACAGAGTCTCGTTCTGTCACCCAGGAGGCTGGAGTGCAATGATACGATCTCGGCTCACTGCAACCTCCACCTCCCGGGTTCGAGCGATTCTCCTGCCTCAGTCTCCCGAGTAGCTGGGATTACAGGCACGTGGCAACATGTCCAGCCAATTTTTGTATTTTTAGTAGAGATGGGGTTTCATGTTGGCCAGGCTGGTCTCGAACTTCTGACCTCAGGTGATCTGCCTTCCTTGGCCTCTCAAAGTGCTGGGATTACAGGCATGAACAACTGCACCCGGCCGCTGTGAGCTTCTTTTTAAAAGCAGAAAAGATTGTGGCCTCACGTTTTAGAATGGAATACAGTAGAGAAAATAATAACTGAGGGGTATTTATGATTTCCTGAAAGGTCTTAGTTTTTTCTACAGAGCATGATGATGGTCTGGTAATTCTCTCATAGCTCTTGGGATCTCAATCACACATTTGTCACGTGGTTTTGTCCTGCTCTCTCTGATTGTCCCATGGGTGCAGGGAGCAGCAGAGGGCTCTGGGTGGAGCATGGGGCTCGAGATCAGGAGACTCGGGTTCCAGTCCCAGCTGGGCCAGAAAATCCTTAGGAACCACGGGTTCCTGTTCCCATCCACCTTCTCCCAGAGTGGCCATGAGGACCAATCCTATGAACAAATGGGCACCAGGGTGCTCTTGTAACCTGGGATATGCTACTAAGAAGCATCCCAAGGCCAGGCCCGGTGGCTCACGCCTGTAATCCCAGCACTTTGGGAGGCCGAGGTGGGCGGATCACCTGAGGTCAGGAGTTCGAGACCGGCTTGACTGACATAGAGAAACCCTGTCTCTACTAAAAATACACAAAATTAGCCGGGTGATGTGGCGCATGCCTGTAATCCCAGCTACTCAGGAGGCTGAGGCAGGAGAATCACTTGAACCTGGGAGGCGGAGGTTGCAGTGAGCCGAGACCGCGCCACTGCACTCCAGCCTGGGCGACAAGAGTGAAACTCTGTCTCAAAAAAAAAACAAAAAGGAACATCCCGGAATGCCAGGCCTTGTTTTAGGGTGGGAAGGGGCAGATAGTCAGGAAGAGGCTGGTGCTCATAGACCCTGACCCTGGGCCTGCTCACTCTCTGCCATTCCATATACACTTGGCATTTTCCATTTTCATGGGATGGGACATTCAGGCCCAATGTCCAGCCAAAGGCCTGAAGGGTGGTTGTCCTCGAAGTGGTAACTGCTTTAATGGCAAAGGGGTTTGCAGTGTGCTTTGTAAAAGTCCTGGCCACAGGAGCGTGGAACCTGCATGTGACACACACCATTCAGGCCTCTGGCTCTGCCATAAACCACTTCAGCTCCAGGAGTATAGTTAGGAGGAGCAGGCAGGGGTGCCCAGGCCCAAGGGCCATATCAAGATGCACAGCTGGAACTGAGCCCCAGCTGGGCTGCACGTATTACGTGATCCTGAGCGGGTCACTTGTCTTCCAGGATCCCATCTTCTCATCTGTAAATTAGCCTTCACATCAAAATCCCAAGAAGATCCAAAGGCAGAAATGTAATCATGAGTGTGAAAGTGCCTCATAAGGCAGAAAACACTGTCCGGACCTAAGGAGTGGCTGTCAAGTCATTGCCTGACCACGTAGACCATCGCCAGGTCGTAGACAAACCCTGTTGGATCGCCTTGGCCACAGTGGATGAGCCCCTGATTCAACCTGTACCGGTCATGGGGCTTCCCATGGTGTCCACTGCCCTGGTCAGCATGCTTAGCTCAAGGTTGGGCACTGAAGATAGGCTGTTTCCCTAGGACTTTGGAAGACATCCTACCCTTGCTTTGGCCGTCTCTTTAAAACAGCAGAATTCATCCCAGCAGTGAGAGAGACCTGTGTTCTGTCTTGTGATCTGGGGAGGCAGAGAAACCAGGCATCTGGGAGAGAGAAAAATTAGGATGGACAGAGAGGAGCACAGAGGACGGGTGGAGGGAGAGTCCAGGGGGCTGTATTCCTCCTCCAGTTCTTCGTGTCCTCAGGTCCAGGTGCCTCCTGCCCATGGGCTCTCCAGCTTATCCTTGTGTCCTATCCTTGTATAAACTCCCTTTTTACTCAGGTTGCAGAGGGTCTTCGTTTATTTCAAGGAAAAGTCCTTCTAACTTCTACAGGGCCAGAGCATGCATGTATCATATTAACGTCAACCATGTGCCAGACCTTTGTAAAATTAAATACTTCAAACTTAAAATAATTCAAACTTAAGCCTGTTGGAACATTCCATTATTCTGAGCCTTGAGAGGAATGTGGCTACACAGTTTGAGTCATACAGCAGGCAGCTGCAACTTCTACCTTTTTGTTGGTTTGTTTTTGAGACGGAGTTTTGCTCTTGTTGGCCAGGCTGGAGTGCAATGGCACAATCTCGGCTCACCACAACCTCCGCCTCCCGGGTTCAAGTGATTCTCCTGCCTCCCGAGTAGCTGGGATTACAGGCATGAGCCACCACGCCCAGCTAATTTTGTATTTTTAGTAGACATGGGGTTTCTCCATGTTGGTCAGGCTGGTCTCAAATTCCCGACCTCAGGTGATCTGCCAGCCTCGGCCTCCCAAAGTGCTGGGATTACAGCATGAGCCATGGCGCCCGGCCTTTTTTTTTTTCCCCCTGTAAATAATTAAGACCAAATGGTGCCAGAGAAGAAACCTTCGGAGATAACTGCCCTTCCTCATGGAGTAATACGCTTCCCTGGAATGTATTAATGGCAATCTGTAGCCCATCAAATTGCTGTCACGTGTGTACTGCTCTTGTATGGAAATTGTTCCAATTCTGCTAACATTTCTCTGACTCTGCTTGTGTCAGGGAAACCGTAACTTTTCCACTTGGGAACACTGACTTCATGCGTTTGAAGTCAGTGTCTTCCGGGCAGCTATCCTCCAGCTTTGTGCTGAAATAAACTCTATACTTAATCATATTTTCCGAATCTCATTATTTAATGTTGACAGCTTTTAAGTGTCTTTAAACTTTTCCATCGATGTTTAACATACGTGCATTAAAGTATGTAAAGTGTATTTATCTCGAGTACATAGCTGGTTAGATTTTGTGTACACCCATGCAAGCACTGACCAGATCAAGCCATAAACACTTTTAGCTTCCAGAAGGTACCTTTCTACCGCTTTCTGATCAGTTACAAAATCTCTTCCTTGAGGTGACCACTAATCTGACTTACCTAAACAGACATTTTGGATATGGTTATACATTATCTCACTTGTTCTTTTATATTATAAAAGCTAATTATAGAATATTTCAAACATTCAGGAAAGCACAGAAGATAATATGACACCTATGAGTCAAATTTCCAGATTTCATAGAATTAAATATGTTTCATATTTGGTTTTCTTTCTTGTCTCGCCTATATGTCTGGGTGTGGATTTACTTTTTTAAAAAAGAAGTTTTGTTAGTTTCAGATTGAAGAAGTCTGAGGATTCATGTCTTTTATCCACTATGGAACATTCCAACGCATTCTCTCTTCTGTGTTTGTTTATTTTCCCTAACCTTTGTTGAGAACTATAGCACACACATGTAGAAAAGTTCACAAAAGAAAGAAGTATAGCTCCATATTTTATTGATAACGTATCAAATTTATCACCTTTGAAACTGCTCCCCAAGTCGAGAAATAGAACATTACCAGCATTCCTAGAAACTGACCCCAAGCTCCTATCCCATCAAAATTAATCATCATTTTTTATGGTAATTATTCCCTGGATTTTCCTTATAATTTTACCACCGAAGGATGCATCGCTAATGCCAAAGATTTTTTTTTTTTCCTGCTTGCATGTGTCTTTGTTTTTGTTCTCCTGAGCAACTTTTTATCCAACAATCTGTCATTCTTTAAGATCAGTTAACCCAGGATCATTAATATCTTTTTTTTAGTAAACCTTTTTTCTGCACTGTTAATATGGTAGTTAATTTTTTGAGGGATATGCAGTTTTTAAAAATAAGCTTTTTTACACTCCCACCAACAGTGTAAAAGCATTCTTACTTCTCCACAGCCTCGCCAGCATCTGTTGTTTCCTGACTTTTCAATAATTGCCATTCTAACTGGCTTGAGATGGTATCTCATTGTGGTTTTGATTTGCATTTCTCTAATGACCAGTGATGATGAGCTTTTTCTCATATGTTTGTTGGCCACATAAATGCCTTCTTTTGAGAAGTGTCTGTTCATATCCTTTGCCCACTTTTTGTTGGGGTTGTTTGTATTTTTCTTGTAAATTTGTTTAAGTTCCTTATAGATTCTGGATGTTAGACCTTGGTCAGATGGGTGAATTGCAAAAATTTTCTCCCATTCTGTAGGCTGCCACATACCGGGGCCTGTCAGGCAGTAGGGGACCAAGAGGAGGGAGAGCATGAGGACAAACACCTAATGCATGCAGGATTTAAAACCCAGATAGGTGCAGCAAACCACCATGGCACGTGTGTACCTATGTAACAAACCTGCATGTTCTGCATGTGTATCCCAGCACTTAAAGTAAAATAAGAAAAAAAATAAAGTAAGCTTTTTATTCTAGAATACTTTTGTTATTTACAGAGCAATTGCAAAGATAGTACAGAGAGTTCCTGTATATTCCTACACTCAGTTTCTGTTATTATTAACACCTTACATGATGGTACATTTGTCACAATGTGTAAATCAATATTGATTGACACACGATTATTCACTACATTTCAAGTGGTGGTGTCATCGAATCGCACCAAGGATGCAGACTCTCAACATAACATATCACTGCTGATGTCAACCTTGATCAGCGGCTTCAGGTAGTGTTTGTCAGGTTTTCCTGTTATAACGTTATCCTTTATCCCCTGGCTCTTCCAGTATTGTACTCTCTGGAATGCAGTCACCATATGATGGAGTGGGGAGTTGTGTGCTGTTTCCTTAAGGGTGGAGTAGCTACATAGATTATTTGGAATTTTTCTCCACAAGACATTTATCGCTACCATTTATTTACTGATTTAATACTTTCTTTATATTAGGATGAACTCATGAATATTTATTGTATGCTTTGGGTTTTAATCCAATACAACTTTCTTTATTTTGTGGCTCAAATTGTTCCAGCCTTGGCCATTGGGGGTTCTCACAGGTGACTCCTCTGTCCTTTTAACACCCTCCCGTGTGTGTGTGTGTGTGTGTGTGTGTGTGTGTGTGTGTGTGTTTTGAACACTCCCTTACTTTCTGACACTTTAACATGCTCCAGGCTCATTTTGTATATTTCCTGCCCTAGCCCTAGAGTCAGCCATTTCTCCAAGGGGTTCTCTTTCTATTATCTGAGAACAGTCATAGAAACCCAGGTCTGGGTGCTAGGTGTGTTTGTTGCTATTGGGGTACAGTTGCTATTGGGACCTCTCAAACCAACAGAACAATGCAATATATTTATGTATATTAACCCATGTCCATACACATGCCTATAACTATTTCTATTTGTAAACTTCTGTGTCTATTTCAGCTAAACTTGAATTCACACTGATGTGTGCAATGCCAATTCTTACAGACTTCACTCAAGCAATCCTCCACCCCAGGAGTTCGAGGCTGCAGTGAGCTATGATAGCGCCTTTGCACTCCAGCCTGGGTGACAGAGCATGGCCTCTGTAAAAACAAAACAAACAAAACAAAACAAAACAAAAAACAAAAAACTTTGTATACCTAGAGATTCACTCTTTCTGCTGTATCATTCTATGGGTTTTTTTTCATGCATCATTCTGGCTCTTCCCTTTGCTTGTCTGTGAGCTCCCACTCAAAGTGAGAAACCTGCCCTCACCATCCATTTACTTAATTGTTTAAGTTCCATATACACGCATAGTGGCTCAGAACTGGTAACCCATACCTCTATGGGAAACAACTTTATCAAATAGAGTGCTCACGTAGAGTGCTTTCTTTTGCCTTTGGTCTTACAGACGCCATTCATTTCCGAGGTTACTTCCGTCAGCACCATTTCCTCCTACTCCTTCAATTAGGTCCTTTCATATGTTCTTAATACAATTAGTTTTTTGGGTTACCTTCTATGTTTCTTCCTGAGAGCTCCTAGTGTACTTTTTATTTATTTATTTATTTTTGAGATGGAGTCTCACTCTGTCGCCCAGGCTGGAGTGCAGTGATGTGATCTCTGCTCACTGCAACCTCTGCCTCCTGGGTTCAAGCGATTCTCCTGCCTCAGCCTCCCAAGCAGCTGGGACTACAGGTGCACACCACCACGCCCAGTTAAATTTTTGTATTTTTAGTAAAGACAGCATTTCACCATGTTGGCCAGGTTGGTCTCGAACTCCTGACCTCAGGTGATCCACCCTCTTCAGCCTCCCAAAGTGCTGGGATTATATCGTGCCTGGCCTCCTAGTGTGTTTTTTAAAACTTTGTATATGGACCGGGTGAAATGATTTATGCCTATAATGCCAACACTTTAGAAGGCCGAGGCAGGAGGATTGTTTGAGGCCAGGAGTTCAAGACCAGCTTGGGCAACGTAATGACACCCCATCTCTAAAAACAATTAGGCAGCCACGGTGGCTCATGCCTGTAGTCCTAGATACTCAGGAGGCTGAGGCAGAAGGCCCCATTGAAGCCAGGAGTTTAAGGCTGCAGTGAGCTGTGATCATTGTGCCACTGCACTCTAGCCTGGGCAACAGAGCCTGTCCATATGACCTAGGACAGGTTACCTAGCCCCTCAACTAAAGTGTCATATAGAATAATGATACTGCCTTTAAAAAAAATCCCTTGTATTTCAACCATTCAACTCTCCCTTGGCTCATCCACCCACTGGCAACCACTGATCTTGGTTTACTGTCTCTAGCTTTGCCTTTTCCAGAATGTCATATATTTGGAATCATAAATCATATAGCCTTTTCAGACTGGTTTCTTCAGCTTAGCAATATGCGTTTAAGATTCATCCATATCTTTTGGATGGCTTAGTAACTAATTTCCTTTTTCAATGAAAAAGAATTCCATTGTATGTACATATAGTAAGCCCCCTTATCTTTGTGAGATATGTTCCAGGACTTCCAGTGGATGCCTGGAATAGCAGATAATACTGAATCCTGCTTATAGTATATATTTTCCTATACATACATATATATCGTAAATGATACATACATACATAAATGATAACATTTAACTTATAAATTAGCCACAGTAAGAGATTAGCAATGATATCTAATAATTATTATTATTATTACAATATGCCGGCATCATTACTCTTGCACTCTGGGGTCATGAGGAGATAAAATCAGGGGTTACTTGAACACGGGGCTGCAATACTGCAATAGTCAATGACCAGGCTGGCTCCTGAATGACTCACAGGCAGGGAGAGTCTACAGTGTGGATTCTCTGGACAAAGGGATGGTTCACGTAGTTTCTCCATCCCAGGTGGGATGGAGTGGAATGGCTCGTGATTTCAACACACTATTTAGAACAGCATGCAATTTAAAACTTATGAAATGTTTATTTCTGGGGTTTTTCATTTGCTATTTGTGGACTGTAGTTGACTTCAGGTAACGGAAACAACAGAAAGCAAAATCTCAGGTAAGTGAGGAATATGGTACCACGGTTTGTTTATCTAGTCACCCACCTGTTAAAGGATATCTTGGTTGCTTCCAGTTTTTCACAATTATGCATAAGGCTGCTATTAACATTTCTGAGCAGGTTTTTATGTTGACATAAGTGTCTAGAATCAGTGGGGGGAAAATACCTAGGAAGAAGTTTGCTACATCTATTAATAATAAACTTTAAGGGTGCGGTGGCTCACGCCGGTAGTCCCAGCACTTTGGGAGGCCAAGGTGGGTGGATCACCTGAGGTCAGGAGTTCGAGACCAGCCTGCTCAACATGGTGAAACACCATCTCTACTAAAACTACAAAAAATTAGCCGAGTGTGATGGCGGGCACCTGTAATTCCAGCTACTCAGGAAGCTGAGGAAGGAGAATCACTCAAACCCGGGAGGTAGAGGTTGCACTGAGCAGAGGTGGCACTACTGCACTCCAGCCTGGGCAACAAGAGTGACACTCTGTCTCAAAAATAAATAAATAAATAAATAAAATAATAAACTTTATTTAGAAATAATTTTGGATTTCCAAAGACAGCATGGAGAGTTCTCCTATACCCCTTTCCCAGTTTCTCCTAATTCTTACATCTTTCATAACCTTGATGTATTTGTCAAAACTGAGAAATTAATGCTGGCCCGTTATTACTAACTAAACTCTAGAGTGCATTTGGATTTCACCAGTTTTCCCCTGAGGTACCTTTTCTGCTCCAGGGTCCCATCCAGGACAGTCCATTGCATCCAGCCATCGTGTCTTCTCACTCATCTCTTGTCTCGGACTGTTCCTTAGACTCTCCTTGCTTTCAATGACCTTGAGAGTTTTGAACAGCGCTATTTTGCAGAATGTCCCTCAGTTTGGATTTGTCTGATATGTTTGTCATAAGACTGGGGTGATGGGTTTGTGGAAGAACATCACAGAGCTAAACTGCCCTCTGCCTCACTTCAGGGATGGATGATGCCCGCGTGACTCACTCCTGGCAGTGTGAATGGTGATCACTTGGCTAAGGTACTGTTTGCCACATTTCACCCCTGTTAAGTTGCTATTTTTCCCTTTTCTTTCTTTTCTTTTTTTTTTTTTTT
>NW_012104920.1:3105770-3112716 GCF_000951045.1 Mandrillus leucophaeus | reverse complement strand
GGCTCACTGCAACCTCCACTTCCCAGGTTCAAGCGATTCTCTTGTCTCAGCCTCCCAAGTAGCTGGGATTACAGGCACCCACCACCATGGCTGGCTAATTTTTATGTTTTAGGTAGAGACGGGGTTTCACCATGTAGGCCAGGCTGGTCTCGAACTCCTGACCTCATGTGATCTGCTGGCCTCGGCTTCCCAAAGTGCTGGGATTACAGGTGTGAGCCGCTGCGCCCGGTCCCCTTTTCAGTCATCAAATCCAGCCCTCATTCGGTAGGGAGTGTGTTGAGGGATCCTGGAGGAGGAGAACCTGTTTATATTATTTGTAATTCTCCTGTAAACAAAAGTTTATCTTTTCTACCTCTTTGTTTATTTGTTAACTCATTTGTTTATATCAATATGGATTTGTGTATATTTATTTTATACTGAGGGTTTTAAACAAATACTAGGCAATTTTGTTGTTGCTGAAATTGTTCCAGCTTTGGCCGTTGGAAGTGCTTTCAGGTTTTTAGATCGACTTCTGTGTCCCTTTGGCATACCCTATCCATTTATTTATTTATCCTTTTATTTATTTTAGCATTCTTCCTTTCTAGCACTATAAGGTACTCTAGTTTCATCTTTTATATTTCCTGACCTCGGTCAGCCATTTCTCCAAGGGGCCCTGGTTTCTTTTATTGGAGAATGATTATTTGCCACCGAGATCTGGACTCTCCGTGTGTGTATTGCTAATCAGGGGTCACTGCTTCTAGGCCCTCTCAGTGCACAGAGCACTGTGGGAAATGTGGGAGCACTCACTCATCCATGCATACATACATATTTGTAATTATTTCTGTATCCATCCATCTGTGTGTGTATATGTGTGTGTATAGTTTAATATGAACTAAACACCAGTTCCTACTGCCTGATTCTAAGCCAATATCCTATTGCTTTTAGCCTCAGTGCCTTACTTATTTGCAACATTGTAACTTTCCCTGACAAAGAGAAACCTCACTTACATGATCTGTCATTTATTAACTTATTTGTTAGATCCTAGGATACATGCAATGTAATTTCAGAAATATTAGCTTGTGCCCTTGTGAGAAACAAACTTACCAACTAGAGTGCAATCCTCAGAGTCAGTTGTTTTTTTCTTTAGCTTTACAGTTTTCCATCAAAACATAGTTTTTCAAAATTTCTTAAGTTCCCCGCCCCTATCCCTTCATTCTGCGTATGCTGTACATTTATAACGCTGTTAGATTTGTGTATTGGACTTCATTCAATTCTGGGATCCCCTGGTATCCTGGTTGAGTTTCAAAACATTCGTATACATTAAAGATCATCCTGTGTGATGTAAAGTTATCGGTTTTGATAAATGCATGGAATTATGTAAACACTACTCCATTTTCAGACAGAAGATTTTTGAAACAAAATCTGTACTTGAGTTTTGCATAAAGAGATGCGGATTGTGTGTGCTCCTTTGTGCCTCGTATTTCTTTCATTTGCCATTGATTGTAAACATCAGGCCAACTAGAGTTTCTTTCTTGTAATCATTTGCATGGTCCATTATTTAAAAATATCACTATTTATCCATTCTACTTATGTTGAATATTTGGGCTGTTTCCAATTTGGGGCTATTAAAAACCATGCTGGTATGAACATTCTTCATGTTTCTGGTGAGCATATGCAACCGGGACTGTTGTGTTGTTGATTTCACACATTTACTGCTTTTGTTTCTGGGGGTTTTCCTTTTTTGTGAGTTTTTTATTGAAAAAATATTTTGTATTTAACTTTCTAAGTGTTTGTAGGTGGAGGGATTCTGTATAAATTTAGTTCATCATCTTCCAGAGTATAACAGTCTCATTAATCTTTACTATAATTTTCTAATATGGATGTCCTATTGTTCTCGTTCAATCAATTAAGAAATTGAGAGTCAGCAAGATGGATCACTTTGCCTGACTATGTCCTTCCTAGTCAGTGGTGCAGCTGAGAGTTGAGTCCAATTAGCTCTGTCTCCCAAACTCAGGTTTTCTCCCCTCTTTCCCAGCTGTAAAACCCTCCTCACCTCTGACCCAAAGCTGTGACCTAGATTTTAAAATGTCCTCTTCCTCCCTCTCCTGCTGATCACCTTTTAACAGTGTCTCCATGGCCTGAACTTACAAATCATGCCAATTCCCTCTGCCATAGGCTCAGCACCCAAGAAACTTCTGCCTGATTCCACATGATTTTCATGCCTTTGACATTTCACACAGGGGATGGGGGCTGGAAAGGCGGACAAAGGAGGGGAAGAAGGAGGAGAGAGGGCAGGGGAAATAGGAAGAAAGAGAAGACACTGGATGTGTACACCCTCCTTTCTCCAGTCCAGGGGATAAGGTCAAACCGAGACCCCAGTCTAGCTGCTATTTCACAAAAGGGTTGTGAGTGCCACTCTCTCCCCAGACCAAGGGGTCTCAAAATCCAAATTCCTTTAGTCACTTCATTGGCGGGGTACCTTAACGTCCACTACACATATGCTGAAAAGCCTTTGTTGGCAAAGAAGGCAGCTCGAAGAATGTCTCCTGCGTTGGTGCCCTCTTATGCACTGAAGACAGACCATGCTCAGGAGAGGGTGCCTTCATTCTCTGTGGTCACAGCACAGGGTGGGGTATGCTGGCCACAGCCTCTACCCTTCCAGAATCAAGAACCATGCCTTCCTCCTGGTCCGAGATTGTGAGTGGATGGGACATTTGACTAAAGCCAGAAAAAGAAAATGTATCTCTGCCCCCTTTTCCTTGAAAGCCAAAAGTGAGTTTTATCAGTGATGAAACTCAGAAATGCCCCTAACCCTGAATTACCAGGAATGGGGGTTGACTGCAACTGTGGTGAAAATCAGAGCAGAGGAGGAAGGAGATGCGAGATTCTTGCTTCCACAAACCTTAGAGTCTGACAAAGCGGGACCTGAAAGATTAAAGTTCAGGACCCCCGGCCAGGAAGGACAGTGGGCAGACTGGGAGAGCCTCCTTAGTCCTGGCTTACACTCTAAGGTGACCTCAGCAGCAGAGCCCAACAACAGAAACATCATCCTTCCAATAAGCAAGTTTCAGAATAGTAGGGAGACTGTGGGTGGTGAGCAGCCCAGAAGAGCTGCGGAGGAGTAAAGGATGAACCAATAGATGCCAAAACATGTGGCCTGCTGGTGTGGCACAGGGTGAGGGCGGGGCTTCACTGGGAGCCAGGGAGACTCCTCTCAGCCCAGAACAGCCGTAACCCAGGGGAGAGAATCAGTGAGAGAGTGGACCAGCGACCAAAATCCAGTTTGCCTGACACTTAGCTTCTTCCCAGTCCCTGAAGTGTCCCATCCACTTCCAGTCCTGGACCAGGAGGAAGGCGTGGTTCTCTGATTCTGGAAGGGTAGAGGCTGCGGCCAGCATGCCCCACCCTGTGCCGTGACCACAGAGATTGAAGCCATCCACTCCTGAGCATGGTCTGTCTTCACTGCATGCGAGGGCACCAATGCAGGAGACATTCTTAGAGCTGCCTTCTTTGCTGACAGTCAGCTGAGGAACTACGCACCCGGAGCTGAAAGAGGAATCATAACCCAGAAGAAAGCAGCGTCTGTGCAGAGGAACTTTAGGAATAAAAGGAGCAAGGATGATGGTGATCCATATGTCAATGGAGCCCCCCGGAAAGATGATGCCCAAAGCGGGTAAAATTGATGAGTGAGGAGCTCTTTACACCAGTGCTCAAGGTAAGAGGGGAGGATAACATGAATGGAAATACAGTGTGCTTCAGGACTGTCTGTGCAAGGAGAGGAAGCAGGCAGAATTGATCCATAAACTCCCATCTCCCCCTGGGTAGTGGTTCATAGGGTATAAACGCCAGTACTTCCGTGTCGCACATGTGTGGATGCTGCACAAGTTTTCCTGATGTTCCATGCCTTGGCCTCAATAGCAAAGCCCAAGGAGGAAGGTGAGGGGTGCAAGGCTCATGCCCGAGGCAAGGCCCTGTCCAGTTACGCCTGCAGGAAGCCAAGCCGATGAGCACAGATCTGGTGGCTGCAGCGATGCCTACAGCAAGAGACACGTTGGCTAACATGTGCATTGTACAGAAAGTTAAGGAGGTAACCATGAAGAGAAACTAAAATAAGTTATAAGCTTCTCAGATTATCAGAAGGAAAACATTTGAAAGGAGCTGAAGAAAATAGGCCATATAATGACACATTTTTAAAACAACAATAAAGATGCATTCACATTTTTAAAAGAGCATAAACAAGATGATGAACCAACTAAGAACAAACATGAATGTCTTATGCGTACATAATTTGCAGATGAGATAAACTCCTATTAAAGGAAAATGCTCTCAGATTGTATCAAAAAACAACAAAATTGCATGCTGTAGACAAGAGCATCTAAACCAGGAGACAGACCGGGTGCAGTGGCTCACGCCTGTAATCCCAGCACTTTGGGAGGCTGAGGTGGGAGGATGACCTGAGGTCAGGAGTTCGAGACCTGCCTGACCAACACGGCGAAACCCCGTCTCTACTAAAAATGCAAAAATTAACCTGGCATAGTGGCACACGCCTGCAATACCAGCTACTAGGGAGGCTGAGGCAGGACAATCGCTTGAACCCAGGAGGCAGAGGTTGCAAGGAGCCGAGATCACGCCACTGTACTCCAGCCTGGGCGACAGAGCGAGACTGTCTTAAAACAAACAAACAAACAAACAAAAACAAGTGACAAACAGAGAGGGAAGAGGGAAAAAATAAAAGGATGGCTGAGCTCATACCTGGCAAGTGCAGAGAAAGGCAAAGCAGAAGTCAAAGCCTCACTATCCCCCAAGGTTGAATTTAAGATGAAAAGCATGAAGCAAGAGGCCCAAAAGAGCCTTTCACAAATGGATACAAATCTTAATGACCTGTCATGAGTATTTCTGCCTCCATACATGGCAATGGATTCATTTTAAAAAAACAGAAAAATCAAAGGAAAAGAGAGATAAATACAATAGTAATGGGTAACTTCATTTCTCAGCCTGTGATAGATTAGATAAAAATAACTGAACCTAAAAAGTAATAAAGCAATTAATAAAGTAAAATCAATAAATTATGACTAATAAAGTATAACTGTGTAACCAAACCTCATCAATAGATAACACACTCTTGTTATACCTGAAACATCTGTTGGAATGTTTATCAAAGAGGCCATATAGGATATTAGGACATAAAATAACACTGAATATATTTCAAAGAGTAGAAATAATAAGGAAGACATTCTCTGATTGTAATTTGGTAACATCAGATAATAATAATAAAATATAACCACAACAAAAGCCTGTCACCTAAACAATCAAACACCCCCACCCCCCAAAAAACACACCGTCATGTTAGGAAATCCAAAGCAAAATTACAGAATATTTTAAAAATAAGACCAATTAGACCGGGCACGGGGGCTCACGCCTGTAATGCCAGCACTTTGGGAGGCTGAGGCAGGCGGATCACGAGGTCAGGAGATCGAGACCATCCTGGCTAACACAGTGAAACCCCATCTCTACTAAAAACACAAAAACACAATTAGCCAGGTGTGGTGGCGGGTGCCGGTAGTCCCAGCTACTCAGGAGGTTGAGGTGGGAGAATGGCGTGAACCCGGGAGGTGGAGCTTGCAGTGAGCTGAGATTGCACCACTGCACTCCAGCCTGGGCGACATAGCAAGACTCCATCTCAAAATAAATAAATAAATAAAATAAGATCAATTAAAATGCTACGTGGCTAGGTGCGGTGGCTCACTTCTGTAATAATCCCAGCACTTTGGGAGGTGGAGGCAGGTGGATCACCTGAGGTCAGGAGCTCGAGACCAGCCTGGCCAACATGGTGAAACCCTGTCTCTACTAAAACTACAAAAATTAGCTAGGCATAGTGGCATGCACCTGTAGTCCCAGCTACTTGGGAGGCTGAGGCAAAAGAATTGCCTGAATCTTGGACGTGGAGGTTGCAGTGAGCTGAGATCACACCACTGCACTCCAGCCTGGGCGACAGAGTGAGACTCCATCTCAAAAAAAAAAAAAAAAAAAAAAGGTAGAACTAACAAATACAAAAGCTAGTACTTTCTTGGGACAGGTGGGGACAATAAAATAAGTAAGCACTGGTTAACATAATTAAGAAAATTAAAAAAGAGGAGAGCTGCAAATACATTAAATTAGAAATGTGAGCAGGAGGAATGACCAAAGATAAAATGAGACCAAAGGAATAACAATAGATACAGAGAAACTTAATCATTTTCCTTGACCAACTCTCCTACATTTACATTTCCCACCCCAGCCCTGCCTCAATCATTCTCTCATTCACACTCTAGTATCACCATCTCCAACACTAAGAACCAGTTCAAGTGTTTCAGTTCTAAGTCCTCATGGAGACCTCCATTTGGAGATGACTTACTGTTGACTATTTATCCCCTCCTTTTTTTTTTTTTTTTTTGAGACAGAGTCTCTCTCTGTTGCCCAGGCTGGAGTGTAGTGGTGCGATCTTGGCTCACTGCAAGCTCCACCTCCTGGATTCACACCATTCTCCTGCCTCAGGATGGATGATGTGTGGATGATGATACCTACCTCACAAGGTTCCGTGAGGACCACATGGAGGGTAAAGTCCCCGGATACAAGCAGGCACCCATTGGATGGTGGTTATCATTATCATCATGAGAGTCATTGGGAAAGACTAGGATGGGATTTTCTTTTCTCTCTGGACAATGAGGGATTTTGCTTCTTTGTGCTCTGTACATATGCATAGATCGGCTCAGGAAAGCCGACCTCATGCTAAGATCTATGACACCATGGAAAGGGAATTGGATCAAGTTAGAAATGTGTGTTCAAATCCCAGCTCTGCCACCTTACCGCTGTGTGACCCAGGCAAGGGACTTAACTTCTTCTTCTTTTTTTTTTTTTTTTGAGATGGAGTCTCACTCTGTTGCCCAGGCTGGAGTGCAGTGGTGTGATCTCGGCTCACTGCAAGCTC
>NW_012104920.1:3084868-3105720 GCF_000951045.1 Mandrillus leucophaeus | reverse complement strand
GCCTCCCTGGTTCACGCCATTCTCCTGCCTCAGCCTCCCAAGTAGCTGGGACTACAGGCGCCCGCCACGTCGCCCGGCTAGTTTTTTGTATTTTTAATAGAGATGGGGTTTCACCATGTTAACCAGGATGGTCTCGATCTCCTGACCTCGTGATCCGCCCACCTCGGCCTCCCACAGTGCTGGGATTAAAGGCGTGAGCCACTGCCCCGGCCTATCCCCCCCTTTTGACTTCACTTCCCTCCTCATCCTGCAATAGACCATCATAACAACCATCTCCTCCTTGCCTTTCTTCCTTGTCCTCTTGTCTAAGGAAATCTAAACCCTGATGGATCCAGCATCCCTCTTCTAGGTGTCTCCCCTCAGGCAACTGACCACTGCTCAAATGCTTCACACAACAAGGATGGCCCATGAAGGCAGGATCTTTGCTCTGTTTTAGGATTGTGTGTGTGTGCGTGTGTGTGTATGCACACACTCATGTATTTTTGGAACTCCCAGAGCCTCCCAAACCGCACCCTAGCAGATTTCAGAAGTTACCTGTGGTTTGGTTGGTGAGCGGGAGGAGGAAGCTTGTTCAGGGATGTGGTAGCCAGTTTCCAAGACGGCGCCTTTGATCCCTGCCTCCTGTTATTCATGTTCTTGTGTAGTCGCCACCCACATTGTACCACGGTGGGTCTGTATGACCAACAGAACATTGCAGAAGTGATAAGAGAGCATTTCTGAAATTACATTATAAAATTCACTGAGGCTTTGAGCTTGGTCTCTCTCTGTCTCTCTGTGTCCCTCTCTCTCATCACTCATCTGGGGGGAGTCGGTTGCCATCCCTATGGAGAATCCCATGTGGCGGGGAAATGAGTGAAGCTCTCTTTCTGGCGGGGAAATGAGTGAAGCTCTCTTTCAACAGCCACATACGTAAATTTGGGAGCGATTCCTTCAGCTTCAGTTGAGCTCCAGCTGTTATCATCGTTGCAGCCTTGCAAGAGACAGGCAGAGCAACCCAGCTAAGCTGCTGCCAGATTCCTGACCCACAGAAAGGAAGCAAATAAAGTTGTTTTAAGCCACTAGGTTTGGGGTAATTTGTTGTGTTGCAATAGGTAACGAATGCAAAGGAATACCACACCAGGTCAAGTTTGGGGGTCATTGCTGTTCGCTGTGCTACAATGTGGCTCATAGGCTGAAGCCCACAGGAATGCTCAGAAGGTGGGATCAGAAGCACGTGGCTGTCAGCTGTGGTGTCACGCGCCCCATCTGAACAGTCACGGGGAAATGAGGCAATCCTTGTGAGTGCTTTGAGGTTCACACCTGCCCCTCAGGTGTTATCAGTATCATCTGTCTTGCAAATGAACATTCTGTGTGTTCATTTCAAATTATCATTCTCTGTGTGTGGGTGTGTACATGCGCGCACACACACACACTTTTTCTTGCAAGTTTATTGGAAAGTAAATTGCAGACATGATGACACTTCACCTCCTGAGTGCTTCAACATGTGCCTTCCAAGAACAAGAACCTTCGCTTCCACAGCACGGCTATCGAACCAGTGAATTTGGCATTGAAGCCTTAACATCATCTACTCTACAGTCCATGTTCAAATGGTACTCGAACAGTTCTTGAATCTACCAAAACTGTCTCTTCCAGCCTAGGTTCCCCTGGAAAATGAGCTTGAGACTTGTCCCCTGGCTCCTGTCTCTCCTGGTCAGTGATGACCACAGGGGCATTAACAGCCTTGCACATCCAGCCTGGACATGGGCATTCCATGCTAGCGGGGGCTCAGAGAAACACCCAGGCTGAAATCAAGGGGCCCATAGCAGCTCAAGTCTGAAGAGAGACCTGTCAGGCTGCACCTGCATAACGCTGATTAAAGCCCGCATGGAATGTTCCTAAAGCAATGGCTAGGGAGAGGTGGCGCTAAGAGAATTTGGAAAGACGCAGAAAAGGTGTCTGATGCAATGTGCCTTATACCCCTTCCTCAATTTTGTAAATCCAAGACTAATCAGGGATTTGATTGCCAACCATATTGCATTCAAAAAATAGAGACGGGGTTTCGTTATGTTGCCCAGGCTGGTCTCAAACTCCTGGGCTCCAGTGATCCTCCTGCCTCAGTCACCCAAAGTGTTGGGATTATAGGCATGAGCCACCATACCCAGCCCACTTTGCATTCAATTGTCAATTCTCATTAGACTCTTTAATTTCAAAATGTCTTTCTACCTTTAAATCTTTATATACATGTATAAAATTCTTTAAATCATTATATATATATCTACATATTCATATATATGATGATATTGTCATTTTTGAAGAGTTCAAGTCATCAGAATATGCTAATTATTTATTCATGATTAGGCTAAAGTTTTGACTAGAGTTATCATATAAACATTTTGTACTTCCCATGGCATGATCTCAAGAGATACATAATGTCGGTTTGTCCCAGTTTTGGTGATGTTAAATTTGATCACCTGGTTAAGTTTTCCACCAGCCCTCCTTGTTGCATGAGTATACCTTTTTTTTTTTTGTAATTAACAAGTAACTGTGGGGTGATACTTGGAGACTGCATGAACATCCTATTCCCCCACGTCATCTCATCCACTGGTTTTGGTGTCCATTGATGATTCTTGCCTATATCTGTTATTACATTGTTGACTGCAAAATGGTGATTTGGGCATGTAGATTTGGAGAGATTTGAGATGATGAGGCTAAGGTTCAGGGAGGTTAGGCTAGGACTGAAACTTGGGGCTTTCTGACTCAATCTCTAGACTGTTTCCATTTCTCCCCGCTATAAGACGGCCTGCTCCTTACCCTTTACCTTTGAGTGATGGCGCATGGCAGTCTCACTGCAGGACCAGATGCCATGACACCTGGATCCTCAACATCCTGCCTGTCTGCTCTCCCAGACAGGGTGGTGAAGATTTAAGAATCCCCAAAGCCTCAGGCTCCTGCAAAGAGACAGCAAGAGAAGGAGGCATGAAGGATGGTGGGGGTGGTGAGTGATGTCCATGACTCACTACAGCTGTTGGCCATGGATACCATCACGAGGAGAAATCTGGAGGCCACAGTGTCTACATCTCCATCTGGAATGGCAGATCAGAACTTATTGTCATAGCAGTACCTCTGGTCACATCTAACGTCTCAGCCACCACCTGTCCACACACAGGCATCTTCTTGTCCCAAGAGACTTATTTCAAACCTGGTGCCCCTCAGGGAAGTACCTCAACATGCTGGTGTGCATATGTGCCACGTTGCTAGTAATTTGTTACTAATAATAAATGACTGGCATTTGCAAATGCTTTCATCGTTTTTAAAAAAATAAAAATTAGAGAGAATTCAAGGTGATCTCTATAATGGTCTCCAAGATTTGCCTTCTTGCATGGAAAGTGACAGCATTTTATCTGTGAGATGGAAGTTACAGATGAGAATTTGTCTTGAGTGTTAAGGGGAACGTGACGAAGAACTGACATTTCAATAGAAAGTACGTGGATATGTCATATTTTCCTACTCCCTGGATGCTGATTGTCAGTGGTCAAAAATCTGCAAGGCACTGACTGTTAAAAGCTTCAGAGGAAACCTCTGGTGACAAAGACCCCTGTTCTGCCCATTATCCAGAAAAGACAGCCCAGATAAGTAGGCCATTCGGCTGGCTGAGCTGCAGGCTCGTAGGTTTGAAAGACTGAAGGAGCGTGACTAGAAACAACAGCTGTAGGACATTCACCGTCCTCACAATCCATCCTCACAAGTGTCTGGGGTCAGGCAATACTCTCATGATGGTCTCTGGATTTTTTTTGGATCACCAGGCTGCTCAGCTCCATGAAGGTCAAGTGGGAAATTAGGGTAACCAACCTTTCTGGCTTGTCTGGGACTGTTACAGTTTAGTACTGAAAGTTTGGCCTCCCAGGAGACCCCCTATTCTCAGGTAAAACAGATGGTTGGTCACCATAACTGGCATAGAATCCTGTCCAGATCTGAGAATGCTACTTTCACTTACTTGGAAAGCTGCTTTCACTTACCTGCATCAGTCCGTCTGGGATAACGTCTGACTTTGGTCCCTAGAGGAAGAATGACAGTCACAGTGGGTCAAAAGAGGAGATTCTGGCTTGTCTGCAATTCGGTTCACGCTTCACACACATGGTATCTGGAAGGTTCTCTGTGCCTCTAGGTTCATAGATGCACCCCCATGCGGCTCACAGCAAAATTCCTTGCCGTCTAACTTGGGACCACTTTTTTTTTTCCTACAAGATAGCTCTTATTAAGCTCACAATGTTCTACCGATTTCTAAACCTAAGGGCTCCTCTCTGTCATCATCCTATATCATTCAACAGTCACATAGGAAATCCAAAGGAATGACTCTGTGGACAATTAATTAGAATGAATGAGTGAATTTTGCAAGGATGCCGGATTAAATTTCAACATAAATCAATTGTATTCATATATACTAGCAATAAACTACTACTACTAGAAAAGTAAGTTTAAAAATAGCATTTATTATAGCATCAAATCCCATCAAATGCCCAGAAAATACCTAGACATAAATCTAATCAAAGATGTGTAAGAAGGCACTCTCTAACACCAGAGATGCTGAAACTTCAGTGTTCATCAGAATCACCCAGGGAGTTTATTATAACACAGACTGCTGGGCCACAAGCCCAGAGTTTCTGATTCAGGCGGTCTGGGGTGGGGCTGGAGAATTTGCATACCTTGTTGTCAGGGGGAGCTGGTGCTGTGGGCTGCAGACCACACTTTGAGAACTTCTGCTCAACGCTGAAAACTAGAAAACATGCACCTGTCACTTTCCGAGTGTTCACTCCTTGGAAGTCTTTTCATCCTTAGTTCCCGAGGCACCACATACTCCTGGTTTCAGTCCTGCTCCTTCTCCTTCATTTGGCTGGTTTTCTCATTCTCCACCCACCACTCAGACTTGCAGCTCCTGTGGGCCCTGTCCTCAGTGCCCATCTCATTTTGCGCACCCTCCATGGGCATATACCCACGCCCGTGTTCTTTGATGGTTCATAAGTGTCCAGCCCACGGCTCTCCTGGAAGCTCCAGGTTGTCGTGTCTCCACCCACTCCCTGGACAGCTCCACTTGGATGTTCTGCAGCCTGTTTAGCCTGCGTGGCCCAAATTGAACTCCCTTTCTTCTCCCTAAACCTTCTCCTTCCCCTCTTGTTCATGTTTGAAAAGAGGTCAACTTCCCCGTCCATCTAGTCACTCAAACAAGAAACTAGGGCATCGTCCCTCACACCTCTTTCCCAATTCCTACCTCACTTCTAGGAGATTTGATGGACAGAGGGGAGAGGGGCCTGGCTATTCCATAGCACTTCCACCGGGCCCCGTGTTGAGGGTGAGCGTGATAATCACAGCTGTGCGAACAGACACAAGAAGCCGTATAATGATCAAAATACAGCATCAACTTTAATACAACGGGTGGATTGGTGAACTCATGTTGCACTGAGCACGAAATAGGTCATAAATCTTTTTCTCCTGAATTTTATTTACCACTCAATGAGGGCTGGAATGCCTGAAGAATCTGGGCTCCCCCTGGATGTGTGTGTCTGCTGGTGGATTCGGGAATCCTGCCCCTGAGCCTACCACATAGCAGAAGCAGCTGGGAGGAAACTGCTGTGGTTCATGAGAAAAGCTGGGCAGTCCTTGACCAGTGGTTTTTCTTTACAGCATCTTCTCCATCAGATAAGAGTTTCCTCTTCTTGAGGGAAGGAGTTAAGAGAAAGATGAAAAATATTCCTCCAGTCCTGTCCCATCCTGGGAAGTGGAATGGAAGCTTCCTCTCCACAGAAACACAAGGAGAGGGTGAAAAGCATTCCACCCCCAAAAGGCCCTGTATGTTCTTGGATGAGTCACTGACCCTCCTTGAGCCTCAGTTTCCCCATCTGCAAATAAAGTCCCTTAGAACAAAAGCCGTGAAAGTCCTTCCAAGCTTTCAGATTTCATTAAATCCTATGAATATGGAAAGGCTGTGCTCCTACAGGTTTTCCAGCTGAGAGCCTGCAGGTAATTTGTCATTTAATTACTCCATGAGAAGTTGGCAGCCCGGCCCTCTCTGGGGGCCCAGAGGATGCTCCTGCAAAGATCGGTGTGGCTTGCATCCTACATGGCTGAGAAATGAAAGGAGTCAGAACATAGTCCAATGCAGTGGCTGGCAGACACAAAAAGGAAGATTCGCAGCTCATTTATTCCTTTATTCCTCACGTAGGTATCGAGCATCTACTGCGGACCCTTTGTTAAGAGTTGGGGTGGCCACATAACCTCGGCTGTCAGTCAGGTCAGAATATAGCCAGGGAATTAAGAGAGAGGCACAACCAACTGTTTTAAAAAGAACACACAATGAGTAATCAGGGCTCTAAGAAAACTAGAAAAGAAATAGGGTCAGTGCTGGAAGGGCAGGGCAGCTCCTGCTACGAGGGAGTAGAGTGGGAAGGCTTATTGGAGAAGGTGATAATAGCTCCTGGGGTTAGAAAGCTCTGGGCCTGCAGAGACTGGCTGTGAAGGGGCTGTTCAGGGGGAAGAATAACATGAGCCGAAACAGAAGGCTGGAAGCATGGGGACAAGAAAGAATTCTGTGTCACTTCAACAGAAGGCGTGGGGGAGAAGAGATGTGATGGATCCAAGACAGGACGTTGACTTCACCCTGGAGATCTCCCTCGTGCCCATTCCCTGTCCATCCACCAGCCCCAAAGCAACCTCCGATCTGGTTTCTCTCTCCATAGGCAAGTATTCCTATTCCGGAGTTTCATCGAAATGGGAATCCTACTGCATGTTCTCTTATATTTGGTTTCTTTCATTCCATACCTTATTTTTACCAGGCGTGGTGACTCACGCCTGTAATCCCCGCACTTTGGGAGGCCAAGGTGGGCAGATCATCTGAGATCAGGAGTTTGAGACCAGCCTGGCCAAAATGGTGAAACCCGTCTCTACTAAAAAAAAAAAAAAAAGAAAGAAAAAATCAGCTGTGGTGGTGGGCGCGTGTAATTCCAGCTACTAGGGAAGCTGAGGCAGGAGAATCGTTTGAACCCAGGAGGCAAAGGTTACAGTGAGCTGAGATCACACCACTGCACTCCAGCCTGGCTGGCAGAGTGAGACTGTGTCTCCAAAACAAGCAAACAAAACCCTATTTTTTGATATTCATCCACGTTGTATAACATGTATCAATAGACTTTGTCTCTTTCCATTTTTGCTGAGTAGTATTTCACTGTTTGGCTGTGCCACAGTTTATCCACTCTCCTGGGAATGGACACCTGGATTACTTCTGTTTTCCGACCATCATGAAAAAGCTATGAACAATCTCATGCAAGGCTTTCCGTGGACATATCCTTTTATTTCTCTTGGATAAATACCTAGTAGTGAAACACCAAGTCCATAGGGTAGATGCACGCTTAACTCTTAAAGAAATTGGCAGAGGGTTTCCAATGTGGCCCCTGTCCCTTTCTAGCTAGGAATTTCTCTTTGCTTCAGAAATAATGAGACAGACACACATTTTAAAAAGCAGCATTCCCTGCTTCTGGGCTTCTCTTATCCCAGACACCAGTGACTAAGCCCTGGAAAAATATCAAAACAATTCTAAAATTAGGTCTCTTTGCAACCTGCACGTCCAGCTGTTATGCTTAGCACCCTGCCTCCCCTCCCCGGAATGAAACTCATTCCATGAATATTCAAAATAATTAGTGTTGCCTCTTTGAAGACTGCCTCAGTCCAAGCTTCAGTCCCTCCAAAAAGACCTGTCATGTATGTGAGTGAGAGACGGGGTAGTTCAAGTACAGCCAGTCTGCTCTGAGCAGACACTTTCCGCTAAAGTCTGAAGACTCCGAAGCGCTGGTGAATTGGCCAGGGAGTGGAGAAAGCCTCGTCTGCCAGTGTGCATTTTCTACAGACTCGTTTTTATACCTTATGTGTATTGGGTTCTTACCCAGCATCTCATAGGAGGAAATCCCTTAGAGGCCATCTCTGTTTTACAAGTGAAAGTTTGGAGAGAAAAATGCCACTGTCTGTGGTTGCCCAGGGAGTGCGTGGTCGAGCCGAAGCTATGTCTTTGCAGCTCTTTCTCTGCTGTAGATCTCAACTCCTCCCAATTTTAGTGGGTGTTCAAGGTTCCTCTTCCCCTTATGAAAGCTCTTCCCTGCATATTAGTGTTTCTGTCCTTACCTAAAAGCAAGGTCAGGAGGTTGAAGGAGGTCATATTCCAGGTCCAGGTCTGTTTGGCCCAGGCACAGGGAGTCCATCACTGTGGCATGAGTTTTGCAAAAGAGAAAGGATTTATTTGCAAGGGCACCAAGTGACGATGCAGAAGAATGCCCCTCACATCCGTCTCCCCACAGGTAATGCTTGGGGATATTTATGGGCTAGAGATGTGGGGTGGTCTAAGGTGTGGGGAATGGGGATTAGCAGTGGAGAAAAAGGAAGTAATAAGTCCATTCTGTGCAAGCGTAGTCAGGGTTCACGGCATATTATGGGACATAGGTACAGAAAATGATGGTGTTAGCATGATCTGAGGATGGAGGGTGGAGTTTTTGGCCCTCCTGTATAAAAAGACCACCTCTTGGTCACTTGCACAGGCCCAGTTGAATGGCTGGTGATCTCCACTGGTCCAGGAGCTGGCCCTCGTTCCTGAAAAACAACTAAAGCGATGATTCCATGTGGCCTGTGAATGTTAGCGATAAAGTAGCCAGTGAAGGTTAAGTTTCAGCATTCAGCCACGAGGCCTTCAGCTACCTTAAGCTTCATGGAAAAAGAGGAAAAAATAATAAAAAGCAAGCAATCAAAAGCAAGCAGGAAGGCAGACCTGGTGAAATTAGCCCCTCAGTTTCAATGGCAGCACGGCAAGAGAGCCCTTCAGGGAGCTCCTATGGGCGAAGGTGCTATATGCACCTCTGTTGACCACCGTCTCCCTCAGGTTCAGTCCTTCAGTGAGGGCCAACTCTGGAGACACTGAGAACCTTCTTATTCCCAGCCTAGAGGAGATTCCAGAAATCTGAGCTCCTCCCAAAGCCAGAAATGGAGATAAGTTCTGGTGCCTGGAACCCAGCCCTTTTGCATTCTTCTGGGAATAACAAAAGCCTTCTGCTTATGGCCTGGAGCACAGTGGGTTCTTGAAGGGCCATCCCTAAGGCACATGCAGTGCCTGGCCCAGGCTGAGGGAGGGAGAGGCCGAGCTCCCTCATCCCCTGATGCAGCGTGTCTGTGCGTGTGTGGCTGGGGCAGGCTCTGCTGAGCTCCTCCTGGGGACAGAGCCAGAGAACATCCCTTTCTTCCCAGCATCTTCTTGGACTTCTCTGGGCATGACCTCTGCTTTAGCCATCCTGTCAAGAAAGAGGGCAGGGGAGGTGGCCGAGCTGCTCCCCACCTTCCTGGAGGGAGGTTTTTTATCAAAGTTCTGCAAGTCCAGCCAAAGAATCTTCTGTCCTGAGCTGTGCCTCTAGGAGGGCTGGTGGCTATGTGGGAACACTTCTATGCCCTTGTGGGTCTCACCACTCCTCCCACCCTTGTCCCCTCTCCTTCCTTTACCCATTGGTATGGTGTCAGTGGTGGTCAGGGTGGAAGGGAGCATCCCTGCTTCACCACGGGTGTTGTGCCCTTGACTCCTGACTGTCAGAACCTTCTCCAGGTCAGTGACTCACCTAATAACCTTGGGTCAGGGCCAGCTCCCTCCTCATTCCTGGCTCCACATTGCTCTATGTTACTTCAAGGGTGGTGGCGAGGCTTCCATAAGGCCACATGCATGACTGGAGAAGCTTCTGCCTCTATGAGGAAGCTCTTCCAACCCTTGTTGGAGGAATGGGTGGCCTGAGGGTCCATGGGTTGGAGCCCAGGGTGGATGTATCCGAGGTCATAGATTCCAGTCATTTAAAAAAGCCCATTAGATTTAGGACAGTCAACTCCATGGCCACACAGAGACTGCTGACTCCAGCAGAAGGACAGCTCTCACATCTGTCTCCCCACAGGTAAGGCTTGGGGATATTTTTGGGCTAGAGAAGCGGAGTGGTCTAAAGTGTGGGGAAAAGGGATTAGCAGTGGGGAAAAAGGAAGTAATAGGTTCATTCTGTGCAGAGCTCCAACCCTGGCCCCACTGCTTCCCAAACCTGGCTGTGGAACTAGGAACTGGGAGTCATAGGGTGGCTGTGTTATCAGGAACACCAGGGACTCACCTGTGCTCTCTCCAATCTGCCCGGCCCTGAATATCCCTGCGGACCAAGTCATATCTATGACTTCCTAGTGTCTGCCTCCCAAGGTGATTTTATTTTATCCTTTAAGTGGAACCTTGTCATACATTAGAGTCAGGAAATTACACCCTTCGCTGAGCAGCCTCTGTGCTGAAAGGAAGCCAGGTAATGTGATGAAGTGAGGCCAAGAGCGGCATTAATGCAGCTGGTCATGAAAGTCACAGGAACGCTGGCAGCTGCCACCCAGCCTAATCCCTGGGGCTGCCAAAGGTACCTTGGGCCTTAAGGGGGCTCTACATCAATCAGAGCTGGTCCAGAGAGGGTAAGCTCCTTCCACGCTGGCTTCTCAGGTTCTTTGGAGGGGAGACATAGGAGCCCTTGGCAGCAGCAAAGGTGGCTCCTTGAGCTGCACTGCCACGGGTGCTGGACATGTCGGTGACTGCAGCAGCCAGGCAAGCCCTTCCTGACCCACAGGGCACTCACATTTGAGGCTGCATCTCAGGAGGGCTGTGTGGTCCCTGGCTAAGGACATTGACAAAGAAAGCGCAAATTTCAGTGGTCCATGGTGAGGCATTAATGTGCTAAGGCAGGGGCTTGTATCTGATGACTTTGTGGCGGGGAGGTCTTTTCAAGATCCAGGACTTGGCAGTGTACTGTGGAATATATGAGTTATTAAATGATAAGTGAGCGAGTGGATATGTGAATGGAGTAGGCATTCTAGAGGCAGGAAGGCTATCCTGGGGGCTGCTGGACAGCCCAGGCAGTGTGATGGAGACGACTGGCCCATTCCACAGCCCCTTCTGTCTGCTGGCTTTGCGTATAGTATTAAGCTGAAACCATAGGGCCACAGCCACATCAAGGCATAAGATGATTCTTTTAGATCCTGCTGAATTCTTTGCAGGATCAAAGGGCTTTCAGCATTGCCTGTGTTCGTCCTGTGCCTACATGTTGCTTCCAAAAGAGGCAGGGAGAGCCAGAGAACCAAAGTCTGGGGACTGAGTAAGTTGAGATCAGAGAGATCATTTATCCAGCCCCTTCACTGTTCAAGTGAGGAACCAACGCCAAGAACATGGCAGGAATTTTTCAGCCAGCCAAGGAATGTCCAAAGAGGAAGCAGGAAGTAATAGAAAGAGTCAGGGCTGAGAGTCCGGAAACGTGCGTGCCCGAGTGCGCCCACACATGTATGTTTTGGCATTATGTTGAGAAAGATCCAGCATTTCAAATCACAGTCAGGGTGGGTCAAAGGCGAAGCAAAGATATTACAAAATCTCTCTGCACTCTGCAATTTGCTTCATTTTCTGGATTCCAATTTTAGAAATTATTTCATGATAGAAAGCCAGAAGGTAAACCTAATAAACTCAAGTCCTCCATTGATTTTTCCTCCTCTTCAGTAGTCGCTGTATTTTGACTACAGCGTGGTGAAACGTTTAGCTAAGGAAACAGAAAAAGAAGAAACAACCCCCTCAACTCCCGAGGCAATAAAATCATCATCAATTCCCTGGGACGAATAAGTTTACTCTCGCCAAAGAACAAGTTATTAAGGATCCGCTGCGAGTATCAGTCGGGTAAGAGCCTGGCAGATAATTTCATCTCCTAGAATTTAGTGGCAAAGGTTGGGGAAACTAAAACCTTTTCTCTCCCGTCTTTCCTTTTCCAGCCTACCCAGAGGTACAAGCATACCTTGGAGATACTGCAGGTTCGGTTCAAGACCACTGCAATCAAGCAAGTATTGCAATCAAGAGAGTCAGGCCATTTTTGTTGGTTTTATGTGGGATCAACAAGTATATGCTATGCTGTGCCTGGCTTTGGGTTCAACATTATTTGTGAGACTCATCCATGTGATTGCAAATTTCTGTTGCTTGTTTTCATTGTTGTTTAATGTTTCACTCTACAAATAGATTGAAATTGATTTCCCATTCTTTTTGATGGAAATTTGAGTCGTTTCCAGTTTTTTTTTGCGCATCACAAGTCATATTACTGTGAACGTTCTCATAGTGTATGCTACAGACATAGCTGGATGTTTCTGTTGGTCATGTGCCCAGGACTAGAATTGCTGGTTATAGGGTATGTGTCTTCTCAATTTGGGGGAGACACTCTTTTCCAAAGTGATTGTTCAAACTTACATTCCCTCAAGTGGTTGAAGAGAGCTCCAGTTTTCACATCTTTGTCAGCACTTAAAGTCTTTTATTTCAATCTAGTGGCTCTCATTGCATTTCCCTGATTAGCAATACTTTTGAACATATTTTCCCAGTTTATTGGCCATTTAAATAAGCTCTTACATAAAGGGCTGTTCAAATATTTTGCCTAGTTTTCTATTATTTTTCTCTTATGTATCTGTAGCTATTCTAAGCATATTTTATATTAGTCATTTGTCAGTTGTATGTGTGGAGAATATCTTTTTGCACATTGGTTTGCCTTCTTACTCTCTTAATGGTGTCATTTGACAAATAATGTTCCTAATGTAGTCCAATTTATCAATCATTTCTTTAAAGTTAAGTGTCTTTGTGTCCTGGTTGAGAACCTTTTGTTTCTCCCAAGGTTATAAAGAGAGTTTCCTTTGTTGTTCCCTAGAAGTTTTACTGTTTTTACCTTTCATATATATATATTTTTTTTGACATGGAGTCTCGCTCTGTCGCCCGGGTTGGAGTGCAGTGGCTGGATCTCAGCTCACTGCAAGCTCCGCCTCCCAGGTTTACGCCATTCTCCTGCCTCAGCCTCCCGAGTAGCTGGGACTACAGGCGCCTGCCACCTTGCCCGGCTAGTTTTTTGTATTTTTTAGTAGAGATGGGGTTTCACCGTGTTAGCCAGGATGGTCTCGATCTCCTGACCTCGTGATCCGCCTGTCTCGGCCTCCCAAAGTGCTGGGATTACAGGCTTGAGCCACCGCGCCCGGCCTTACCTTTCATATTTAAATCTATAATCTAGCCTGAATTAATTTTGTGTATTGTGTGAGGTAAGGTACAGATCAACATTCATTTTTGCCATATGGATATTCGGTCATTGCCCTATCACTAGTTGATGAGAAGACTGTCCTTTTCCCACTGTTGGGCAATGCCATCTTTGCCATTAATCAATCTGTGTGTACACACATGCACACATATATGTGAGTCATTTTGTGAGTTCTCTATTTGTGTCTTGTGCAAATACAATACTATCTCAATTACCGTAACTTTCTAAGAAAAAACCTTGACATCAGATAGTGATTGTCTTGGATGTTTTCAGCCATTTTCATTTTATATAAATTTTAGAATGATTAATTTCTACATACAGCACCTTCTGGAATTGTATTACTATTAAATTGAGTCTATAGATCAATTTGGGGAGAATTGATGTTTTTGTAATATAGAGTCTTCTGGTCCATAAACACAGCTCATTTATTTAGGGATTCTTTAGTTTAACTCCATGTCTTATTGTTTTCTAGGTAGAGGTCTCACAAATATTCTATTAGGTTTATTTCCAAGTATTTGATTTTTATGGTGTTGTAAGGGCTATACTTCAAAAAATTTTTTTCTGTTTGTTGCTACTATGTAGAAACATAATTTATTTTTATGTATTGATCTTGTATTAAGTGACCTGACTAAATTCACAATTTAATAATTTATTTGTAGACTCTTCTAAATTTTCTGTATATGCAATCACATCACTGGTGAAAAATGAAAAATCGTGTCATTGGTGAAAAATGACAATTCAGTATTTTTCTCTTTAATCCTATACATTTAAAAAATGTATTTTCTTATTGCACTAACTAGGATCTCTCTAATATAATATTGGATAGAATTTGTGATAGAAAAGTATCTCCAAACTCTAGGGAACACAGTATTTTGCTATTAAGTATAATAATATTCCTGTAGGTTTATCAAACTAAGGAAATTCCTGATTATTCTTAATATTCTATAAATTTTTCATCATAAATGAATATTAAATTTTTAGGGCCGGGCATGGTGACTCATCCCAGCACTTTGGGAGGCCGAGGCAGGTGGATCACTTGAGGCCAGTTCGAGATCAGCCTGGCCAACAGGGTGAAACCTCGTCTCCACTGAAAATACAAAAATTAGCCAGGTGTGGTGGCACACGCCTGTAATCGCAGCTACTCCAGATGCTGAGGCATGAGAATCACTTGAACCCAGGAAGCGGAGGTTGCCGTGAGCCGAGATTGCGCCACTGCACTCCAGCCTGGGTGACAGAGAGAGACTCTGTCTCAAAATAAATAAATACATAAAATAAATACATGTGTATATGCATTTTTGCATTTATTGAGATGATTACATAACTTTTCTCCTGTATTTCATTAACATGGTTGTTTGAATCCAGGCTTTAACTGTTTGAAGCTTGGTCTATTTCTGGCTAGCCATTACTCTTTCAAGGTGTCCTAACCAAAAGCCTGGGATATGATGAAGGCTCCTCCTCCTCTTTAACGGAAACTGAATTCCAAATTTGGTCCCTCCAAGTGTATGAGACCATTCGCTATTTCAGAAAATGCATTTATTTTCCTTCGTGTTGTTGTAATTTACCTCCTTAGGATAAACTCCCAAATGTGAGATTTGCTGACTCCAAGTATGACGTGGGAAAGTTTACATTTCTCTCACCTACCCTTCAGGAGAGCCCTCTCTGATGAACCACATGCGAGATTCCCGTGCATTTCACTGCAAGGACTCCAGAGAACCTGGCTAAAGGGCAAGGTTTAGCCGGGTTTAGGGACCTACTAAGGGACTAGGTGCAGAGCCACAGGATGAGCAAGCCCACAGCAAGGGTCAGGCTAGTACAAGGTTATACACCAACAGAATACAGACTGTCCCCTTCTTCCTTCCAGGACAAGCTCATGAAATTCTAGTTGAAATACTGAAGACAGAATAAATTCAATCACAAAGCAATCAGTTGTCAAGTTCAGTTTTGCTGTTTCCAACAGGGCAATTTTTTTCTAACTGCATCAGCTTATTTAGTTTATAGATGGCTGCTTGGACACACACATTTAAACCTGTGTTTATGAATAATTTAAAAGGAAAATCCAGCACAGCTAGCAGTCATCAGCTCCTCATCTGCTTTCCTAATGACGGGTCCTCCCTTCTCGTGCCCTTCCCAGATTCAAGAGGGGTCACCTATGTTTGGACTCAGTCAATGATGGAAATCTGAAACTCTCAGTGATTTGCCTGTTAAGGCCAAAGGGAGACTTAGGTAATAATTGATCCTAATGACCTTTCATTAGAATCCCTGAGGCTGGGCGCGGTGGCTCACGCCTGTAATCCCAGCACTTTGGGAGGTTGAGGCGGGCTAATCACAAAGTCGGGAGTTCAAGACCAGCCTAGCCAATACGCTGAAACCCTGTCTCTACTAAAGATATAAAAAAAAAACTAACCAGGTGTGGTCGTGTATGTCTGTAATCCAAGCTACACAGGAGGCTGAGGCAGGAAAATTGCTTGAACCTGGGAGGTGGAGGTTGCAGTGAGCTGAGATTGCGCCACTGCACTCCAGCCTGGGTGACAGAGAGAGACTCTGTCTCAAAATAAATAAATACATAAAATAAATACATGTGTATATGCATTTTTGCATTTATTGAGATGATTACATAACTTTTCTCCTGTATTTCATTAACATGGTTGTTTGAATCCAGGCTTTAACTGTTTGAAGCTTGGTCTATTTCTGGCTAGCCATTACTCTTTCAAGGTGTCCTAACCAAAAGCCTGGGATATGATGAAGGCTCCTCCTCCTCTTTAACGGAAACTGAATTCCAAATTTGGTCCCTCCAAGTGTATGAGACCATTCGCTATTTCAGAAAATGCATTTATTTTCCTTCGTGTTGTTGTAATTTACCTCCTTAGGATAAACTCCCAAATGTGAGATTTGCTGACTCCAAGTATGACGTGGGAAAGTTTACATTTCTCTCACCTACCCTTCAGGAGAGCCCTCTCTGATGAACCACATGCGAGATTCCCGTGCATTTCACTGCAAGGACTCCAGAGAACCTGGCTAAAGGGCAAGGTTTAGCCGGGTTTAGGGACCTACTAAGGGACTAGGTGCAGAGCCACAGGATGAGCAAGCCCACAGCAAGGGTCAGGCTAGTACAAGGTTATACACCAACAGAATACAGACTGTCCCCTTCTTCCTTCCAGGACAAGCTCATGAAATTCTAGTTGAAATACTGAAGACAGAATAAATTCAATCACAAAGCAATCAGTTGTCAAGTTCAGTTTTGCTGTTTCCAACAGGGCAATTTTTTTCTAACTGCATCAGCTTATTTAGTTTATAGATGGCTGCTTGGACACACACATTTAAACCTGTGTTTATGAATAATTTAAAAGGAAAATCCAGCACAGCTAGCAGTCATCAGCTCCTCATCTGCTTTCCTAATGACGGGTCCTCCCTTCTCGTGCCCTTCCCAGATTCAAGAGGGGTCACCTATGTTTGGACTCAGTCAATGATGGAAATCTGAAACTCTCAGTGATTTGCCTGTTAAGGCCAAAGGGAGACTTAGGTAATAATTGATCCTAATGACCTTTCATTAGAATCCCTGAGGCTGGGCGCGGTGGCTCACGCCTGTAATCCCAGCACTTTGGGAGGTTGAGGCGGGCTAATCACAAAGTCGGGAGTTCAAGACCAGCCTAGCCAATACGCTGAAACCCTGTCTCTACTAAAGATATAAAAAAAAAACTAACCAGGTGTGGTCGTGTATGTCTGTAATCCAAGCTACACAGGAGGCTGAGGCAGGAAAATTGCTTGAACCTGGGAGGTGGAGGTTGCAGTGAGCTGAGATAGCGCCATTGCACTCCAGCCTGGACGACAGAGGGAGACTCTGACTCAAGAAAATAATAAATAAATAAATAAATAAATAATACATAAATATAAATTTTTAAAAAAATCCCTGAAATCACAGGAAAAAGAGCTGGGATCTCATCCTAGGTTAGGCATCGTTTTGGGGACAGGGTTAAGGGCTGGGGAAATGACTAACTGTCAGTGAAGCGGGGATTTCAAGCCTGGCCAGCTTGGTATTGACTCTGAAGAAGATGGTGATCTCCCTGGCTGCCAAAAGGTGTCACGCCCACCTGGGCGTGGCAGGGCGTTTTGATAGAGCTCGGGTAATAGCCATCTAGGAGACTGGGTGGGTGACGGAACAGGACTCCAGTTGTAGACTCCAGCCCCAGGGGAAACAGATGACAGAGAACAGACCTGAAGCCCAGGGTGGACTCTTCAAGCCTCATGCAAGCACTGGGGACCAGGCAGTCACTGGGCTGTAGGGCAAGATGGTACTGACTCTCGGGAGACACCTGGACCCAGGAGGTATCAGCTCTGGGAATCCAAGTCAGAGCAAGATGAGCCTCTCCTGACCTCCTGCCTCAGGACTCCTACAAGGGCCAGGGCAGAACTGAACCTGCAGGTGGGAGAGGGGATGGGGGTGGCCTAAGTGGAGAGGAAGAGCCAGGTGGCTCCTGGGTGGGGCTGCCAACCTTGATGGGGGTCTGGAAATCAGATTCCAGAGGCTATTCGGATGTTCCGACACTCGTGTGAAGGCAGCCCTTGCTCAGGTGGCCTTCTTGAGTTCTGCTTGAAAAGCAGGGAGATGTGGTTTAATGAAACCATACTGGTTGGAGTCATACAGACTAGGTTTGATTATTGAGTTCAGGACTGTTCAACAAAAATGTTCTGAGTATCTACCATGAACCAGTGGCAGGGAAAGCCATAAAATATGTAATTACAAAAGACACAAATGCTACAAAGTGGGAGCATGTTGGGGAGTAGGAGGATAAGAAAGCTCCCACAAGCAAAGAGACTGTGGCGTGTGTGTGTGTATGGTGGTGGTGGTGGTGGTGGTAGTGGAGGGAACTGGGATATCCTAGGCAGCAAGAACAACATGAAGGAGGTTCTAGAGGTCAGATAGCAGCCTACAAGTGAAGAAAACAGTCCTGTACATCTGGAGAGAAGAGAGACTGGGACCTGAGTGGTCTAGGAAGAGGCCAGAGAGGTGGGCAAGAGCAGGATCCCTGCAGGCCTCGGAAGCCTTGTGAAGCAGTTTGGTCCTGATGGATTGGGCCATGGGGTACCACTAAAGTGTTGTGTGCGGGACAGTCTCATGATCAGACTTGGGTTTTAGAATCTTGCTATGCAAAGTGTGGACTAGCAGTGTGGCCATCACCTGTGAGTTTGTTGGAAATGCTGACTTTCCATCCTGTGTTGTATTTTCACACTGCTGATAAAGACATACCTGAGACTGGGAAGAAAAAGAGATTTATTTTTTATTTATTTATTTTTATTTTTAGAAAAAGAGATTTAATTGGACCTACAGCTCCACATGACTGGGGAGGCCTCAGAATCACGGCGGGAGGTGAAAGGCACCTCTTACATGGCAGTGGCAAGAGAAAAAATGAGGAAGAAGCAAAAGTGGAAACCCCTGATAAACCCATCAGATCTCATGAGACTTATTAACTATCATGAGAATAGCATGGGAAAGAGTGGCCCCCGTGATTCAGTGACCTCCCCCTGGGTCCCTCCCACAACACATGGGAATTCTGGGAGACACAATTCAAGTTGTGATTTGGTTGAGGACACAGCCAAACCGTATCATTCCACCTCTGGCCCCTCCAAATATCATGTCCTCACATTTCAAAACCAATCATTCCTTCCCAACAGTCCCCCAAAGTCTTAACTCATTTCGGCATTAACCCAAAAGTCCACAGTCCAAAGTCTCATCTGAGACAAAGCAAGTCCCTTCTGCCTATGAACTTGTAAAATCAAAAGCAAGTTAGTTACTTCCCAGATACAATGGGGACACAGGTATTGGGTAAATACAGCCATTCCAAATGGGAGAAATTGGCCAAAACAAGGAGGTTACAGGGCCCATGCAAGTTCGAAATCCAGCAAGGCAGTCAAATCTCAAACCTCAAAATGATCTCCTTTGACTCCAGGTCTCACATCCAGGTCATGCTGATACAAGAGGTGCGTTCCCACACACTTGGGCACCTCCACCCCTGTGGCTTTGCAGGGTACGGCCTCCCTCCTGTCTGCTTTCACAGGCTGACATTGAGTGTCTGTGGCTTTTCCAGGCCAAGGTGCAAGTTGTCAGTGGACGTACCATTCTGGGGTCTAGAGGACAGTGGCCCCCTTCTCACAGCTCCAGTAGGCGGTGCCCCAGTAGGGACTCTGTGTGGGAGCTCTGACCCCACATTTCCCTTCTGCACTGCCCTAGCGAAGGTTCTCCATGAGGGCACTGCCCCTCTGCAGCAAACTTTTGCCTAGGCATTCAAGCATTTCCATACATCTTCTGAAATCAAGGTGGAGGTTCCCAACCCTCAATTCTTGACTTCTGTGTACCCACAGACCCAACACCACATGGAAGCTGCCAAGTCCTCTGAAACCACAGCCCGAGCTGTACCTTGACTCCTTTCAGCTGGAGTGGTTGGGATACAGGGCACCAAGTCCCTAGGCTGCAAACAGCACGGGAACTCTGGGCTTGGCCCATGAACGCACTTTTTCCTCTTGGGCCTCTGAGCCTGTGATGGGAGGGGCTGCCACGAAGGTCTCTGAGATGGCTTGGAGACATTTTCCCCATGATCTTGGAGATTAACATTAGGCTCCTTGCTGTTTATGCAAATTTCTGCAGCCAGCTTGAATTTCTTCCCAGAAAATGAGTTTTTCTTTTCTCTAGCATAATTGGGCTGCAAATTTTCCAAACTTTCATGCTCTGTTTCCCATATAAAACTGAATGCCTTTAACAGTACCCAAGTCAACTCTTGAATGCTTTGCTGCTTAGAAATTTCTTCCACCAGATACCCCAAGTCATCTTTCTCAAGTTCAAAGTTCCACAAATCTCTAGGGCAGGGGCAAAATGCCACCAGTCTCTGCTAAAACATAACAAGAGTCACCTTCACTCCGGTTCCCAACAAGTTCCTCATCTCCATCTGAGATGACCTCAACCTGGACATTTTCCTGTCTTCTTCTGAGCCCTCCAAACTATTCCATCCTCTGCCTGTTACCCAGTTCCAAAGTTGCTTCCACATTTTCAGGTATCTTTTCAGCAATGTCCCACTCTACTGGTACCAATTTACTGTATTAGTCTGTCTTCACACTGCTGATAAAGACATTTGAGACTGAGAAGAAAAAGAGATTTAATTGGACTTATAGTTCCACATGGCTGGGGAGGCCTCAGAATCACGGTGGGAGGTGAAAGGCACTTCTTACATGGCGGCAGCAAGAGAAAAAATGAGGAAGAAGCAAAAGCAGAAACCCTGATAAACCCATCAGGTCTCGTGAGATTTATTAACTATCACGAGAATAGCATGGGAAAGACCAGCCCCCATGATTCAATGACCTCCCCCTTGGTCCCTCCCACAACACGTGGGAATTCTGGGAGATAGAATTCAAGGTGGATGAGGACACAACCAAACCATTTCACATCCTCACCCTGGACCTGCATTTTAAGAGGATCTGCATGACTCGGATGCACCTCCAAGTTTGAAGAGCCCTGCTCTCCCAAGTTCCCGTCAGTTGTTCTCAGAGGTCGGATGGGAGGGAGTCACAGGCGAGCATGGCAGTGTAGTCAGGAAGTTGTTCCCGTGATTCAGGAGAGAAATATGGAGACTTGCACCAAGCCTGTGGCAGGAGGGATGATGTCCCCCTAGGGCAGATCAGAACGCATCACACCCCTGCTCATATCCCTGCACTTCTGCCTCTCAAACATCCCATCTCTTCCAATGGAACTCCCATCTC
>NW_012104920.1:3080401-3084818 GCF_000951045.1 Mandrillus leucophaeus | reverse complement strand
GGTGCCCCAGTAGGGACTCTGTGTGGGAGCTCTGACCCCACATTTCCCTTCTGCACTGCCCTAGCGAAGGTTCTCCATGAGGGCACTGCCCCTCTGCAGCAAACTTTTGCCTAGGCATTCAAGCATTTCCATACATCTTCTGAAATCAAGGTGGAGGTTCCCAACCCTCAATTCTTGACTTCTGTGTACCCACAGACCCAACACCACATGGAAGCTGCCAAGTCCTCTGAAACCACAGCCCGAGCTGTACCTTGACTCCTTTCAGCTGGAGTGGTTGGGATACAGGGCACCAAGTCCCTAGGCTGCAAACAGCACGGGAACTCTGGGCTTGGCCCATGAACGCACTTTTTCCTCTTGGGCCTCTGAGCCTGTGATGGGAGGGGCTGCCACGAAGGTCTCTGAGATGGCTTGGAGACATTTTCCCCATGATCTTGGAGATTAACATTAGGCTCCTTGCTGTTTATGCAAATTTCTGCAGCCAGCTTGAATTTCTTCCCAGAAAATGAGTTTTTCTTTTCTCTAGCATAATTGGGCTGCAAATTTTCCAAACTTTCATGCTCTGTTTCCCATATAAAACTGAATGCCTTTAACAGTACCCAAGTCAACTCTTGAATGCTTTGCTGCTTAGAAATTTCTTCCACCAGATACCCCAAGTCATCTTTCTCAAGTTCAAAGTTCCACAAATCTCTAGGGCAGGGGCAAAATGCCACCAGTCTCTGCTAAAACATAACAAGAGTCACCTTCACTCCGGTTCCCAACAAGTTCCTCATCTCCATCTGAGATGACCTCAACCTGGACATTTTCCTGTCTTCTTCTGAGCCCTCCAAACTATTCCATCCTCTGCCTGTTACCCAGTTCCAAAGTTGCTTCCACATTTTCAGGTATCTTTTCAGCAATGTCCCACTCTACTGGTACCAATTTACTGTATTAGTCTGTCTTCACACTGCTGATAAAGACATTTGAGACTGAGAAGAAAAAGAGATTTAATTGGACTTATAGTTCCACATGGCTGGGGAGGCCTCAGAATCACGGTGGGAGGTGAAAGGCACTTCTTACATGGCGGCAGCAAGAGAAAAAATGAGGAAGAAGCAAAAGCAGAAACCCTGATAAACCCATCAGGTCTCGTGAGATTTATTAACTATCACGAGAATAGCATGGGAAAGACCAGCCCCCATGATTCAATGACCTCCCCCTTGGTCCCTCCCACAACACGTGGGAATTCTGGGAGATAGAATTCAAGGTGGATGAGGACACAACCAAACCATTTCACATCCTCACCCTGGACCTGCATTTTAAGAGGATCTGCATGACTCGGATGCACCTCCAAGTTTGAAGAGCCCTGCTCTCCCAAGTTCCCGTCAGTTGTTCTCAGAGGTCGGATGGGAGGGAGTCACAGGCGAGCATGGCAGTGTAGTCAGGAAGTTGTTCCCGTGATTCAGGAGAGAAATATGGAGACTTGCACCAAGCCTGTGGCAGGAGGGATGATGTCCCCCTAGGGCAGATCAGAACGCATCACACCCCTGCTCATATCCCTGCACTTCTGCCTCTCAAACATCCCATCTCTTCCAATGGAACTCCCATCTCCGCCTCAGAACATTCGCCTGGCAGAATTCTACACTGTCTCTCATGTCTGTTTCCTTCTCCAGCCCCCTGCAACCGTGGCTCAGTGTCCCCCTCCAATCTTCCCCAGGCTGTGACAACCATCTTCCAATTGGCCATTGCAGCCAGAGCAGTCCGTCAAAGCACAGCATTGACTCAGGAGCTCCCCAGCCCATGGCCCCTGGTGACTCCTACCTCTCCTTCAAGATCAAGTCTTTGCTTCTCATCTGGCCTTCAGGGCCTTTCGCAGATGGGGCCGTCCTTCGGGTACATCTGCATCTCCCACTGCACCTGAGTGGATCCTGGCCCCCAAGCCAATGTAACCACCCTCTACTCCAAGAATATGGGTGCTTCCCCCACTCCCACCTCACGCGAGCTTTCTGGAATGCCCCTGTGCCACCTCGGCCGTACTCTCAATCTCTTTACATGAAAAGATGACATTTGTTATTGCATTTCCTGGTTACTAAAATATCATGAGCATATTGCCACTGTTAGGAAGACATTGGAAAGTATAGGAAGACGGTGAACTCTGCTGAAAGCCCATCATCCAGAGACAGTCCCTGTGCAGAATCTGCTGTGGCTATTTCTCAGCCACATGCTCTGAAAATCCACTGCTGAGAGTCTGCAGACCAGGCTGGCAGCCTCCAGCTAGAGCTGGGAGAAACCAGGCCCCAGACGGGACACCAGAGTCTCTGTTTTGTGCCTCCTATAGGTGTACGGGGCACCACATCACCTTCTCACAAAGGGTGTCTAACACACTGTGAGGAGATGCATGGATCTCAGGGCTCTGGCAAAGGCAGCTCCATCTCAGTACAGCAGTGTTGGGATCGTTAATGGCTGGAGAGATGGCGGCTGGTGCAGAAGACTGGGCTTGGGGGGCTTGTGGTGTGTGTGTCAGCCCCTGCCTTCTCCTGCCTTGCGGCTCCAGGCCCCACCATCTCCATTCTGTAGGTTCTCTTCTCTCTGCCCCAACTCTAGCAGCAAGCCAGCCAGCATGCCTTTAGTTCTGTCCGACAAACACTCTGCATGCTCAGCTCTGTGTTAGGAGACACTGGGGACAGAGAGCAAGCCGATTATCCCTGCGCTGGAGGAGCTCACAGCCTGGTGGGTGAGGAGCAGCTGTCTCCCCAGGCTCTGATCCTCCACCAGAGCTTCCGTAAGCTCTGAGGTTAAGCTCTGGGCGACTGCATATCCAAGCAACCTCTGCCTCCTTCCGGCTGTCACTGGGTGCTTCCACTTCCCCAATTTGCTCTCCAGGCCTCTCACTGGGACAGGATCTTGCTCTGAATTCAGTTTGCTGGGCTGGCACTGCCAACCTTTTTAGCACTAGTGGTACCTCCAAGCCAGAGAGTTGCAGCAGACCCTGTGAGTGGCAGACACACCTTCACGGGGAACTGTGGTCACAGTCAAGAGACAGAAGAGACAGGCTGCCCTCCATCCTCCCATCTCTGTGGCTCCAGGAGCACGGAGAATTCCTCCAACATCTCTGCCCAGCTGTTTAAGGGCTCATGGCAGGGAGGTGAGACACGTCAAAACAAGCCTGCCCAAAGTAACAAGTGTTACAAAGAGAAACACAGGTGTCAAAGGAGTAGCCTTAACTTTGGAAAGACAAAGAAAGTCCTTACAGATGGGGTAACATTCAAGCTGGGTTTTGAAGGAAGAGAAAGAATTTTACAAGTGACAAAGGAGAGAAGGGCATGTTCAGATGTTTACTGCAGAAAGATTTCCCCATGCCAGTTAGCACAAAGGAGGGACTGGAGGAGGGTTCTGGGGAAGCAGGGAAACCAGCAAGGTGGCCGATATGGCCCTCCAGCTGGAGACACACTGAAGCCTGCAGAGGATGGGCTGTGAAGGTGAGGGAGGCAGCAGACACTGGCTGGGCGGCCAGTAACTCCTGGGCAAACGCTGACCTGGAGATCGTGCAGGCAGCTAGGACTCAACACAGAGCCAGGAGACCTGTGGCTCCTGCTCTGAGCCCCACTGTGGTGGGTGGGGGTGTCTAGGCATTTGAGGGAATCTCAGCTGGTGGGAGGGCACCTTGTAAGTGATCTTAAGAGGTGAAGTGCATCCTTTGTTAAGAGAAATGGTGACACCTCTGCGGCTTGCTGTGAATTTGTTTATCTGCATCCTATCACCTCCTCCAAATGGGCTATAACACAGAATTGCAATTATTTTGAAAACCCTAAATTGGCTTCTTTTTGTTAGGAAAATCTCCCTTGATTCAATTAATTCCTATCCTAGAGGAGCAGTTAGCTATCTGACAGGAAGGGGAGTTGAGGGCGAGATGGCTGCTCCCCTCAATTCCTCTACTGTAATCCAGTTACTCCAACATTGATCAGGTGCTGCCATGCTTCGGGCAGGCGGCTGCAGAGCCCCACCCCCGGTGAGGACCCCCTCTACGCCCTATACGGAGCTCACAATCTAACCAGGAAACAGAAATAAGCTAATAAACCAACAACTGGCTCTGGTACCAAGTCGACTGAGCAGAGAGCCAGGGAATTTGAGGGAGAACTTTGAAGGATGGCTTCCTGGGGAAGGTAAGAGTAGATAGAGCTGGACGTTAGGACAGGCCAGGCCCACACAGAGTGACTGGGGAAAGGGACGGCCTGATCAAGGTTCGGGGCTGTGAAAGGAGGGAGTCTGTTCAGGAAACGTGGGTAGATGGGTGTTGCATGGTGTAACTCAGGGTTCCTCAATCCCGAGGCCACAGACTGGTGGTGGTCTGTGGCCTGTTAGGAATTAGGCTGCACAGCCAGAGGTAAGTGGTGGGTGAGTGAGCAAAGCTTCCTTTGTCTTTTTCATTTGTTTGTTTGCTTTT
>NW_012104920.1:3070991-3079602 GCF_000951045.1 Mandrillus leucophaeus | reverse complement strand
GGATCACTTGAGGTCAGGAGTTCAAGACCAGCCTGGCCAAAATGGTGAAACCCCATGTCTACTCAAAATACAAAAATTAGCCAGGCATGGTGGTGGGTACCTGCAGTCTTAGCTACTCAGGAGGCTGAGGCAGAATTGAATCCGGAAGGCAGAGGTTCCAGTGAACCGAGGTCACACCACTGCACTCCAGCCTGGGCAACACAGCAAGACCCCATCTCAAAAAAAAAAAAAAGTCATTCTGGTCACTGTGAAAAATAGACTGCAGAGGTAAAAAAAAGCAAGTTCAGAGGTGACTGTGATCATCCAGGGGCAAAGTCACGGTGGCTCAGCTTGGACCAGGTGTGGGGACAGAGGGGGTGGTGAGAAGCAATCAGATCCTGGATAGAGTTTGAAAGTAGAGGTGAATAAATTTGCTGATGACCCAGATATGAGATGAAAGACAAAGAGGATGACGCCAAGCTGTTTGGTCTGAGCGTCTGGAAAATGGAACTGCTATGCAGTGAGATAAGAATATCTGTGGCAAGGAGCTGGCTTGGAGGCAAAGTGTAATGGGGACACATGATGTGTAAGATGCTTGTTAGTCATACCGCTTGTCCCTACTTCATTGCTGTTACTTCCTCTGCTACCAGGTCATAATTCTCAGTTTTACCCTGTTTACCAAAACCCCCAATATGCTGTTCCCTTTGACAAAATGTCCTTCTCATCCCATGCCTCCTCCAGCAAAGTCCTCAGTGAGGTGGTAAGTCCCCCTCCAGCTACCCCAGTCAGGTAAATGTATCATCTCTGACAGTCCCTTATTCCTTTTCAACAGCCTCCGTCTTATTGCTTTATAAGTTCTCTCTGGGCCTATTTGTCTCTTGAAACACTGAGCTCTTTGAGGCAGCCGTGCCTAATTTACATCTGGCACTAGGGCTGTTCCGTATGGTGTAGGGGTTAAGAATAAGGACCACAAAATCAAATAGAGCTGTGTTGGAAACCCAGGTCTGCTACTGATTAAGAAGCCATGGTCCTTAAGCCATGTGGTCGACTACTCCGAGCCTCAGTTTCCCTAGCTGTAAAATAGCAATTGTCTTAGTCTATTTTGTGCTGCCGTAACAGGCTCCTTCCTTCTCTGAGAAGGGTTAACCCTCTAAGTAGCTCCTTGGAGTGCGGGGACAATGCCATAACAGAAATACTTGAGACTGGGTAAGTTATGAAGAACAGAAACATGAATACATTCTCCCACAGTTCTGGAGGCTGAGAAGTCCAAGAACAAGGCCCTGGTTTCTGGTGTGGGCCTTCTAACGGCGCCCTCACGTGGCGGAAGGTGGAGGAGCAGGAGGGAATGGGCTCACTCCTGCAGGCCCTTTTTATAGCAGCATTAATCCATTCGTGAAGGTGGGGCCCTCATGACCTCAACGCCTCCCTAAACACTCCACCTCCTAACACCATTGCACTGGGGATTAAGTTTCCAACACGTAGATTTCAGGGGACACATTCAGATGATAGCATGGATGATAATAGTAGCTTCGTCCTAGGGTTATTTTGAGAAGTGTATAAAGTACTTGGTGCTGGGCTTGGCATGTATTAATCCCTCATTAAATGCTCACATAACTTAATAATAATAATGTGTCCTTTTTTTTTTTTTTTTTTTTTTTTTAATGAGACTGAGTCTTGCTCTATTGCCCAGGCTGGAGTTCTGTGGTTGAATCTCGGTTCACTGCAACCTCTACCTCCCAGGTTCAAGCAATTCTCATGCCTCAGCCTCCTGAGCAGCTGAGACTACAGGTGCTCACCACCATGCCAGGCTAATTTTTTTATTTTTAGTAGAGATGGGGTTTCATCATATTGGCCAGGCTGGTCTTGAGCTCCTGACCTCAAGTGATCCGCCTACCTCAGCCTCCCAAAGTGCTGGGATTACAGGTGTGAGCCACCGCCCCTGGCCAATAATAAGGGTTCTTTATGACGATTTGTGAGGGGCCAGTTTGGAGGGTTGGATGGAGGGCTAGGCAGGCCAGTGAGAAGGGAAGCTGAGCAGCAATTGTCCAGCTCACAGAAAATGCTGTGGCCAGGACTGAGATGGGGCAGGCAGATGACATCAGGGCTGTTCTTGGGGTTGAATAAGCAGGACTTGGTGACATTGGTCACAGGTGGTCAAGGAAGGGAGAAATTTTAGACAACCCAGCCTCGAGTTCTTTCTGAGCCAGCTTTGAAATTTTAAACAGCTGTGTTTTCTCACTTGGGCAAAGTCACTCAGTCCTGAGACTTCCCCCACTGCGGGCTCCAGGAGACCTGACCTTTCAGCAGTATTTACAGTATCGACCAGCTAATTTTAGACACTAACGCCAGCAGGATAATAGGGTAAAAGGCGACCTCACTGGAGCCGCTGTAGCCGGTGCGCTTCCCAAGATAGTGTCATTCACGGATGAAGCCAGGGTTCATTGGAGGCCGACTTCGGGCCCAGCCTGGGCATCGACGGTGTGTGTATAAATAACTCATCCTTGTTAAGTCAGTAGAGAGAAGGCATCTTTTCCAAGGGGGTGGCCCCCAACTTTCTGGTTCAGGCTCTCTTCTGGCTGGACATGGATCCCCAGTGACCTCACCCACTCCCCTGCCTTCCCCAAACCCCTTCAGCACCTTCCTGTTTCCCAGTGTGCTCTGCCCTTCACCTCAGCAGCCCTTCCTCCAAGGCTCTTCTAAGGCTGAGTTCCCACCTTGGCAGGGACTTCCTGGAGCAGGAGAGAGCCAGAGGTGGGAGCACAGCATCCCTGGGATGGCATTCCGGCAGTCACCAGACCAGTTATTAGCCGTGGCCCTTAAGCAATTTGTTCAACTACTCCGAGCCTCAGTTTCCCTAGCTGTAAAATGGTGATTGTCTTAGTGGAGCAAGTGTGAGAGACACTGGTGTGCGGGCAAGAGCTGGCTCCTTCCTTCTCCGAGAAGGGTTAACCCTCTAAGTAGCTCCTTAGAGCGCGGCAACACACGCTGTTCCCTTGACGCCACCTCCAGGTCGAATGCCTCTGTCTCTGTGTTTGCTGGAAACCGTCCAGCACCGTCTGGCCCCGCTGTGAGCAGCCTGTGGAGCTGCGTGCGGCCGCTCCCCCGTGGCGCTGCCACCAGCTTCTGTGTGGGGAACAGGCTGGAGCCTCCCATCTGGGCTCGGACTTCTTGTTCCTCTCCTCTACTATCCAAGGACTCGTTCACCTTAAAACAGTTGGGAAAAGAATGTCCTCTATGCAGGTTCTAAACCTCAAGGGTTGAAGGGCTGGCATGGCCATTTTTTTCTGGGGACTGGTTAAGTCATGGAGGAAACCCCCAGGGTTTTATTTCTCCCTGGACAACAACAAGATGAAGTCAGATAAACCACCTGTTCATTTTTCATTGCTGTAAAGGAACACTTTAGGCTGGGTAATTTGCAAAAAAAAAAAAAAAAAAAGAAAGAAAGAAAGAAAAAAGAAAAAAAAAAGGCTTATTTTTGGCTCATGGTTCTACAGTCTGAGCAAGAGGCATAGTGCTGGCATCTGCTTCTGGTGCGGCCTCAGGAAGCTTAAGATCATCGTGGAAGGTGGAGCAGAGGAGGTGTGTCACATGGCCAGGGAAGGAGCAGGAGACGGGGTGGGGAGGTCTCAGTTTTTTTTTTTTCTTTTGAGATGGAGTCTCGCTCTGTCACCCAGGCTGGAGTGCAGTGGCACAATCTCAGCTCACTGCAACCTCCACCTCCCAGGTTCAAGCAATTCTCCCACCTCAGCCTTCCAAGTAACTAGGATTACAGGTGCCCGCCACCACGCCCAGCTAATTTTTGTCTTTTTAGTAGAGATGGGGTTTCTCCATGTTGGCCAGGCTGATCTTGAACTCCTGGCCTCTGGTGATCCACCTGCCTTGACCTCCCAAAGTGCTGGGATTACAGGCATGAGCCACTGCACCCGGCCCCCCAGACTCTTTTTAACCATCAGGTCTCTCGGTGAGTCATTAGCATGGGAAGGGCACCAAGCCATTCACAAGGGATCTGTCCCCATAACCCAGATGACTCCCATCAGGCCTCACCTCCAACACTGGGGATCACATTGCAGCATGAGATTTAGAGGGGACAAATAATCAAACCATATCCCCACTGTTCTCAGTTTGGCTTTGCCATTGATGTTCTCTCCTTCACCCTTCCCTGTAGGTGGTGGCTTTCAGTCTGAACCCCGAGAAAGCCAGAGGGTGGAAGGACACCAGGAAGAAAGATAGGGTGGAAGAGCGCGGAGTGTTATCCGTCGAGGCTGGGCTCATGGGCGCTCCTCTGGGAGGAGCGCAGACGACCAAGGCAGGCATGGAGAAGCTGAGGGCAGCGGAGCAGGGTTAGCAGGAGGCACTTCTGCTGGCAGGGTGGGCCAACTGCTGGTGGCATTCTCATTATTAGCCACAACGACGCTCAACAACACTCGCATGCACTTAGGAGCACTTTGCAGCTTATAATGAACTTCTGTAGTCATTTCTTCATTTGAAACTTGCAAGAGGCACAGCAAGGAATTAATTAGTGAAACCATTCATTTATTCAGCGATAGAGCCCTTAGTAGATACATAACAATGTGTTAGACTGTTAACTTACCTCATTAGCCCTTTTACAGAGAAGAAACTGGAGCCCATGGAGGTTAAAAAATCTCACCCTCAGTCTGGAAAGCTGGGATGGGCTTGAACCAACGAGTCACCATTTATCCGTGCTTGGTGCCCAGGAAGCTCAGCTGCAGAGCCGAATCTGGCAGGTCCCTGCTCTGAAGAGCCCACAGTTTCTGCTTCCCCTGGGCTCTGTGGGTGGAGCAGCTTAGAGAAGACCCAGGAGATGAAACTGGTCATCCGGAGCGAGAAGACATGGGCTTCCCAGATGATATTAACTAGGGGCAAAAGTAGGCAGTGGTGGTGGGCAACTTGGGGGATTATAAGTTGTCTTTGCTTTGGGGGAGATTTCTAGACTCTTTCTTGGAGGCTTTCATTACTGATTGGGGAACAGTTTCTAGTGCAAAAAGGTTTAGCTCCAAGATATAATAAAACCACACTTAAAAATTCAGTGAACTTTGGAGCATCTAAAAGCTGAAGGAAAAGAGAACTTTCTGATAAAGTAACAATAATCCCGCTCAGAAAGCAGTTGCCATGGTTACGCACAAGTCTCTGGGGTTGTTTTTTATTAGGCAAGAGATGGTAAATGTTTTCCCAGGGTAAGTCCAACTGACCACACTGGCCTGAGGGATGTGAGGGAGCTCTGGGGCCCCAGCCAAACCCTCCTGTGGCAGCTGGAACTGCTGCCCAAAGGATGGGTGCAGCCAGGCAGAACCTGACACTCGGGAAGCCTTTCCTCTGCTCATTGCTCAAGGGAGCAGGGCAAACTGAGCCCCACATTCCGACAATAATCATTCTATGACTATGAGAATGGCAGTCACAACCAGCACTGACTGGGTGCTGGGCAGGTGCTAAGCTAAATGCTGTATGTGTCTTAGTTCAGGTGGCCTTGACCATAGCCCCATGAAGGAAGTACTATTCCCACGTTACAGATGAGTCAACCGAGGCTCAGAGAAGCTAAGACACTCACCAGATCTCACAGGAAATGGTGAAGCTGGAATTTCAATGCAGGTCACCTGGACACCAAAGTCCAGGGGATGGGGTAGGAATCCTGTTTTTCTGTTTTTTTTCTTTTCCTTTTTTTAAGATGGAGTCTCAGTCTGTCCCCAGGCTGGAGTGCAGTACCGCAATCTTGGCTCACTGCAACCTCTGCCTCCCAGGTTCAAGCGACTCTCCTGTCTCAGCCTCCTGAGTAGCTGGGATTACAGGCACCTGCCACCACCCCTGGCTAACTTTTGTATTTTTAGTAGAGACAGGGTTTCACCATAGTGGCCAGGATGGTCTCAAACTCCTGACCTCGTGATCTGCCTGTCTTGGACTCCTGTGTTTAATTAAAAGGACAGACAGAACTTTGAGGCAGCTCTTCTTCTGCCTCATCTTTTCCCAGTGACATCTTACTAGTGTCCTTCTCCTAAGGTGAGGTTAAGCATTATTCGCCAGCCAGTGATAGCTCTCTCCCTCACTGGGTTCACCTGGGCACTTCACGATGCCTTGCCAAATGCCCAGCTTGGATCTCGGTACTCCATTCCAAGTATTCTCTGCCAGTGAGCCACCTGGAAAAGTATGATCTCAATTGGCGGCAGAGTGAGGATGTGAGCTCTGGCTACTTTTGACTCTCCTGTTTGAGGCTCCACCAGATCTGCCACTGGGGCGGTGGCCCTGGGAACACCAATACATAATGCCAGTCCCTGCCTTCAAGGTGCTTACAGTCTGCAGGGGGTAAATATGCAGGCAGTTCCAAGGCCCTCATGGTTTCTCTTGTGATACAGGGAGTCATGGGAAGCTACAGGACCTAGAGGCCACGAATCAGCTTTACCTTGGAGGCAAGAAAAGGGTTACAAAGAGTGTAGTAGCCTTTGGTTTAGGAAAAGTGCAGAAAAGAATTAATACAGTCATACAGCAAGCTTGAAGCTTCTATCTTTAGAAGAGCTTGCTTGCAAGGTAGGCCCTTGGCTGGAGTCATGGAACTTGGCTTTTGAAACATTCTTTCACTGATAAAGTTGCTTTGCTTTGCCTGGACTCTTTGCACAATGCGTTTTATGTATTTTCCTGGCGGGAGTCTGAAATGTTGGTAGTTGCTAGGCAAAGAGTGCCTACGTGATCAACTCCCAATTAAAAACAAAACAAAACAAAAAACCCACCCTAAAATCCGAGCCTCAAACAGGCGTTCCTAGGCAGAAACTTTACATACATGTTGCTGTAATTTTTGCTGCTGGAGAAAAGAGCGTGCTCAGCATGTCCCTTCCTCAGTGTGTCAGGGGAGGGAGAGGAAACCTGTGCTTGGATTTCTCCGGGGTCCATCTGATGTCTTTTCCCCGTATAGATCTTGTTGTGCTTTCTTTTACTGCAGTAAACTATAGCCATGAAGTCAATTATGCTGAGACCCATGATTTCTTCTAGTGACCCAGTGAGCATGTGGGTGGTCTTAGGCCCCCCTAAAATAGAAAAGATGAATGAGATTTTAATGGGAAGAACAGGAAGAGGGGATTCCAGGTATAGGAAACAGCATATGCAAACTCACAGAAGCATGGAAGTGCGTGGTTTGGGCAGGGAATGGTGTGGCCTGCAGCTAACTAAAGGAAGGTGCTGATAAACTTGAAAAAGTTCGGAGGAACTGGGCTGTGAGGGGCCTGAGTGCTAGGCTAAGGTGTCTGGATTTTATCTTACGAGCAGTGGAAAACATTGGGTATACTTAATAAGAGAAATAACAGTCAGGGGGATATTACTGTTACAACAATTACTCTAGTAGCCAGTGTGTAGGGCTAATCGTGAGGGAGGAAACAGGAGGCTGGAAGGCAGAAGGAGGCATGGCAGGGATGCAGATGTAACCTGTCTGAGCCGAGTGCTCCTTAGAGCCTCCTTGCCAACCCTCCTTCTCCTGTTCCATCCTTCCCAGTGTCCAAGAACCCTAGACGCTTGCTTGGCTCATTCTGATAGGGCTGGCTGGACTGTGCAGTCTATTGCTACTCTCCCAGAGCCTTGAAGAAAACTAGCCCAGCCCAGTTGCATTTATGTCCAGTCCTGAGCAATGCTCATGATGGTCTATAGGGTCTAACCCAGTGGTTCTCAACTGGGGGCAATTTCCCCTCTTCTCCAAAGGACATTTGGCCATGCCTGGAGATGTTTTGGTTGTCACAACTGGGGGTGAGGTGCTACTGGCATCTAGTGGGTAAAGGCCAGAGATGCTGCTTAACATTCTACGTGTACGGGACAGCCTCCCAGAACAAAAATGTATCAGGCCCAAAATGTCAGCAGTGCCAATGTTGAGACACTCTCTTTTCTGGATTAGCACTGTCCGGTGGAATTTATTGCAGTGATTGAAACGTCCTATCATTCTGCACCATCTAAGGTAACCACTAACCACATGTGGCAACTGAGCTCCTGAAAGGTGGCTGGTTGGGATTGAAGAACTCAAATTTCAAGTGTAGTTCATTTTAATTGATTTGATTTTCGTCTTAAGTAGCCACACGTGGCTGGCTAATGGCTACTGTATCAGGAGCAGGCTGTATCAGATCTGCAAGCTCAGCAGTCTGCCGGCATTCTTCAGTTCCTGAGGATAATGTCCTTAGTTTACACCCTCTGGCTCCAGTATTTTCCCCAGAGCACATCCTCTGGGAAGAGGAGCCTCCAGCCAGAGCCACCTCTGGGACAGACAAAAACCACAGCCCAGACTTGGAGGCTGAGCACAGCTCAAGGTACGTTCTCCCAGGGCTTCCCCTAGATCTGAGTCAGGCCCATCTCAGACTGCATCGCTGAACCTCAGATGCAAGAAAGAAGCTTGGCTCTTGAAGCTTTTAGTTTTTTTTCCCCAATAGGCCCCTACTTTGCCAAATTTTCTCCAAGCCACCAGCTCTGGAATATTGGGAGGTGCAGCCGTGATCAAACCTCAGAAAGGGTCCCTTGGTTCCTTTCTTCTGGGAGAGTGACAGCTCCTTGGTGCACCTTATTCCATTCCTAAGGGGCTTCCTTTCAGAGATTCTTCCCAGGAAAGAATAAAAATCTGCTTCAAGATGACTTAATGTCCCTACATAGGCAG
>NW_012104920.1:3055846-3070941 GCF_000951045.1 Mandrillus leucophaeus | reverse complement strand
GCCTTGAAGAAAACTAGCCCAGCCCAGTTGCATTTATGTCCAGTCCTGAGCAATGCTCATGATGGTCTATAGGGTCTAACCCAGTGGTTCTCAACTGGGGGCAATTTCCCCTCTTCTCCAAAGGACATTTGGCCATGCCTGGAGATGTTTTGGTTGTCACAACTGGGGGTGAGGTGCTACTGGCATCTAGTGGGTAAAGGCCAGAGATGCTGCTTAACATTCTACGTGTACGGGACAGCCTCCCAGAACAAAAATGTATCAGGCCCAAAATGTCAGCAGTGCCAATGTTGAGACACTCTCTTTTCTGGATTAGCACTGTCCGGTGGAATTTATTGCAGTGATTGAAACGTCCTATCATTCTGCACCATCTAAGGTAACCACTAACCACATGTGGCAACTGAGCTCCTGAAAGGTGGCTGGTTGGGATTGAAGAACTCAAATTTCAAGTGTAGTTCATTTTAATTGATTTGATTTTCGTCTTAAGTAGCCACACGTGGCTGGCTAATGGCTACTGTATCAGGAGCAGGCTGTATCAGATCTGCAAGCTCAGCAGTCTGCTGGCATTCTTCAGTTCCTGAGGATAATGTCCTTAGTTTACACCCTCTGGCTCCAGTATTTTCCCCAGAGCACATCCTCTGGGAAGAGGAGCCTCCAGCCAGAGCCACCTCTGGGACAGACAAAAACCACAGCCCAGACTTGGAGGCTGAGCACAGCTCAAGGTACGTTCTCCCAGGGCTTCCCCTAGATCTGAGTCAGGCCCATCTCAGACTGCATCGCTGAACCTCAGATGCAAGAAAGAAGCTTGGCTCTTGAAGCTTTTAGTTTTTTTTCCCCAATAGGCCCCTACTTTGCCAAATTTTCTCCAAGCCACCAGCTCTGGAATATTGGGAGGTGCAGCCGTGATCAAACCTCAGAAAGGGTCCCTTGGTTCCTTTCTTCTGGGAGAGTGACAGCTCCTTGGTGCACCTTATTCCATTCCTAAGGGGCTTCCTTTCAGAGATTCTTCCCAGGAAAGAATAAAAATCTGCTTCAAGATGACTTAATGTCCCTACATAGGCAGAGAAGACACTGACAAATTCAAACAGCCATATCTCTGACTTAAAAAAATTTAAGTTATGCTTAATAAGGCACAAACCTTAGAGAAGAATATCAGATAAGGCTTGAATGCAAACTGTGGTGGTGGCATGGAGCAGATGTACATACTGGATATGCATGAGTGACAGTAGAATGAATAAAGCATCATGAGGTTTAGAATATTCTTCTTCCCCTTTTAGAAATGAGGAAAGTAAAGCTCAGACAGGCTAAATGACTTCCCCAAAGTAACAGGACAAGTATATGGCAGAATCAAGATTTGAACCCAAGTTGATCAGACTCCAAACCCCACACTCCTTTTTATACTTTTTTTTGAGATGGAGTCTTGCTCTGTCACCCAGGCTGAAGTGCAGTGGCCTCATCTTGGTTCAAGTGATTTACCTGCCTCAGCCTCCCGAGTAGCTGGGATTACAGGTGTGCGCCACCACGCCCAGCTAATTTTTGTATTTTTAGTAGAGATGGGGTTTCACCATGTTGGCCAGGCTAGTCCCAACTCCTGACCTCAAGTGTTCCATCCTCCTTGGCCTCCCAAAATGCTGGGATTACAGGTGTGAGCCACTGCGCCCAGCCTAAACCCCACACTCTTAACCACTGAGGCACCTTTGGGAAGGTGTCTGCAAACTGGAAAGGCAGGGCTGTCCAAGAAATCTCCTGAAGTCACTTGCCCAGGGAGGGTTCCCAGATTTTCTGGAGGCCTAGACAGGCTATGATGCGGGCCTACAGCATCCCCAAAACATCCAGAGAAGAGATGAACAGAGAGGCTCTGCTGTTCTGCTTGGGAAGGCAGCCATGCCGCTAATTGGCTTCAGGGATAAAGATGTGGTTGGGGGACGGCTATTTACTTCACAGTGGGAAACAAACATTTCAATTTGCTTGATCACAACCCAGTCTGGTGCTCTGAGGAGACTGTGGGTTGGGGCGACTGGGGAGCTGGCAGGGACAGGCACTGGGCTGGGATGGCCGGGAAACAGCTCAGCTTTAAAGTGTTTGCACTGCTTCCTAATTAGAGAATAAGCCCACAAAGAAGGGAGTTGAGTAATGTTCAGGAATTGGAATCTGGGCAGCTGCAAATCTCCATGTTGAAAATTAATCTTCTTTCTGGCTCTAAGACAATGTACTTTGGTATTTTCTCGGATGAATGTGGCTTCACCACTACTATCCAGTGGGGCTTTCCAGAGCTGAAATGCAAGTCCTGAAGCAAGGATGGCAAACACGAAGCAAATGTCTGCTAGCTACCATCCTGCACCCGTGACAGACATCACTAATCAATCAAAGCACACGTTCCCATGAAGGCTAAACAGAGCTTGAGAGTTATTTTTAAGGCAGCACTTCAGACAGCCACTAACAATGGAATCAAATTGAAACATAAAATCTATTTGCAGTGCCTGTCCTTGAAGTCAGGTATGGTCTTAGAGGACAGATAGATCTTGCTTAAAGTAAGTTCGCTAGACCAAAGTTTTAAAAGCCATTATGATGCTGGAGTGGGCCCAATAAAAGAGTGGGTGAACCCATAGTTAGGAAACTAGCGAGACTCCAGTTCAGTCCGTCCTTTCAGTTACATCTTGTGTTTTCTCTCAGTTAAGTGATCGACCAAGCCTCTACTTGACCAGCTCAGTGATGAGGAACTCACGATCTTACAAGGAAGCCTATGACATTTTTTGCTCAGCTCTGAACTACAGGCCACGAAGTCAGCTGGCCCTAGGTTTGTGTCCTGGCTTGTCCTGTTCTAACGGTGACTCTGAGCAAGCCACATCATCTTTCATCTATAAAGTGTGGGGAAGTCATGCCTGGTTCAGGGAGATGTGATATATAACTGAATGTATGTTAAAAAAAAAAAAAAAAACTTGCAGAATGCCGGCTGGGCGCGGTGGCTCACACCTGTAATCCCAGCACTTTGGGAGGCAGAGGCAGGTGGATCACAAGGTCAGGAGATCAAGACCATCCTGGCTAACACGGTGAAACCCTGTCTCTACTAAAAATACAAAACATTAGCCAGGTGTGGTGGCGGGCGCCTGTAGTCCCAACTACTCGGGAGGCTGAGGCAGGAGAATGGCGTGAACCTGGGAGGCGGAGCTTGCAGTGAGCAGAGATCGCGCCACTGCACTCCAGCCTGGGCAACAGAGCGAGACTCCATCTCAAAAACAAACAAACAAGTAAACAAACAAACAAAAAAACAACTTGTAAAATGCTTCACATGTGGTTGGTGCACAAAGCGTACAGATCTTCGTCTCTACATTGTGCCCAGATCTGCCTTACTGAAGCTTCCAACACTGGTTCCTTGGGGACCTCAGAATATATCTGCCTCCTCCTCCCCATGACAGCCTGGCAGATGTTTAAAGACACATTTGAACACAGAGTGTCACACCTTTTCTTGTTCCTTCAACATTGACAGAAATCTTCTGTCTAATGCTCGCTGCCTCTGTACTTGCTCTTAGCATGTGGACCAAACTCTCAGGTTATCTCTGACCATACCTGGGCAGCAGGACTTTCACCTCCCTCCTTCTGTACCCTAGACACCGATTCACTCATTCACTAATTCATTCACATGTTCGTTCACTTAGTAAATACATCACCAAGTTCCTGCTAGGTCTTAGGCACTTTGCTAGGAACAGAGAATACAGTGATGACCTCAATAATTGACACAACTCCCCTGCCCTTTGTTGGTGAATTCGGGCATTGTTCTGCAAATTCATAGATTCCAGAAATATTTAATTGTGTATGTTACCCTGCAAGAAGTTATAGATGTAGCAGAAAAGAAGGCTAATGTAGTTCCTGCTTTTTGTTCATTCAGCCACTTAACGATTATTTATTAATTTGTTGAGCAGACTTGAAGTTGGACAAACAAACAAGGAACCACTGGCATAAATATTATGAAGACATGTAGGTGCTGTGGGAGACTAGGAAAGGGATTTGCCTTGGTCTTTTTATTTTATTAGTGTGATACACACACACACACACACACACACACACACACACATATACATAGCGTATTTATTTATGGATTTATTTATTTGTTTTTGAGGTGGAGTCTCACTTTATCACCAGGTTGTTGTGCAGTGGCACAATCTCGGCTCACCACAGTCTCCACCTCCTGGGTTCAAGCAATTCTCCTGTCTCAGCCTCCCAAGTAGCTGGGATTTCAGGTGCACACCACCACCTGGGACAGGGTTTCACCATATTGGTCAGGCTGGTCTCAAACTTCTGACCTCAGGTGATCTGCTCGCCTCGGCCTCCCAAAGTACTAGGATGACAGGCATGAGCCACTGCGCCTGCCTGCATATGTATATTTATATATAGTATATGTATGTGTTTGTATATAGTATATATATTTGTGTATATATACACATACACACCCAATACATATATTTTGTGTGTGTATATAGTATATATTTTTATATAGTACATATTTTGTATATATGACATTTTGTATATATTTATGAATATATTTATATTTATTTGCCATTTTAATTGTCCTTAAGTACATATTGGTTACATGTAATCAGAGGCATTAATTACATTCACAACATTATATAACCATCACCACTATCTGTTTCCAAAATTTTTTCATCCCCCCCAAACAAACGGCCCGTTAAGCAATTATTCCTCATTCCCTCCTCTCCCAGCCCCTGGTGGCCTCTAATCTACTTTCTGTTTCTATAAATTTGCCTATTCTGGATATTTCGTATGAACAGAAAAATACAAAATGTATCCTTTGTGTCTGCATCTTTCACCTAGCATAATATTTTCAAGATTCATCCATGTTGTGGCAGGTATCAGAGCTGATTAATATTTTTATGGCTGAATAACATTTCTCTGTATGGGTGTACCCACACAGTGAACCCATATTGTTCATTCATCTGTTGATAGACCCTCGGCTTGTTTCCACCTTTGGCTTTTGTGAATAATGTTACTATGAACATGTGCGTGCGAGTGTCTGCTTCATCCCTATTTTCAAATATTTTGGGTATAGATGGTCTTAGTAATACCTAAATTTTAGGTGCACAGAACTGGATTAAGCACAATCCTTAGTTCATGTTGTGGACCAAATGGTATTTCCCCCTAGTTCATATGTTGAACCTCTATCCCCCTATTTGACTGTAACTGGAGACAGGACTGTCAAGGATGTAATTAAGGTTACATGAAGTCATGATGATGAAGCCCTAATCCAAACAGGACTGGTGTCTTTAGAAGGAGACAAAGAGACACCAGGAGCTCAAGCCCACAGAGGAAAGGCCACGTGAAGACACAGCAAGAAGACAGCCATCCCTAAGCCAGGAAAAGTGCCCTCACCAGAAACCAACCCTCCTGACACCTTGATCTTGGACCTTCAGCCTCTAGAACTGTGAAAAAATAAATTTCTGTTGTTTAAACCACCCAGTTTTTTGTATTCTGTTATGGCAGCCTGAGCAGATGAATACATTTTTATAATACACTTTCATTTTCGGTCCATGTGTGATCCAATTTTATTATTAATTAATTATCAATTATTTGGTTACCTTAAGTTATAATTTTTTTTTTTTTTTAAATTTTAGAGACGAGTTTTGCCATGTTGTCCAGCCTGTTCTCAAACTCCTGAACTCATGTGGTCCACCTGCCTCGGCCTCCCAAAGTGCTGGGATTACAGGCATGAGCCACTGTGTCTGGCCCAGTTGTAGTTCTTTACATGTTATTGACACTAATCCATGTATGTATTATGTCTTCTTCTAGCCTTATTGAGTATGATATGAGGTGTAGGCATCAAGCTGTACTTCTTCCTAGATGAATACCTAATTAAAATAGCACTATTTATTTAAAAACAAAATAACAAAATAGAAAACAAAACGAAAAAATCCTTCCCTTTTCCATTGTCTTGATATGTAAGTCTATTGTCTATCTGCGTATGAATCTTTTTCTGGACTCTATTAGTCTATTTTCCTATTTTTGCACCATTTCCCTAACTGACTGAATTACTCTGGCATCAAAATAAGTCCTGTTATTTGTTAGCATAAGTCATTTCTCCTGGATCTTCTTTGTCAGAAATGTCCTGGCTTTACTCCTACATACATACTTTCTACAGGCTTTACTCCTACATACAAATGTAGGCTCACTTTAGAAGCTGCTGTTAAAAATTTAGCACTCTGGAATTTTGATTGGAATTTTACTGGATCTGAGCACCTTCATGATGTTAAGACTGACCCTGTCCATGAATGTTGTATAGCTCTAGCTCCGTCCTGTGACTTAAACAATTATTAAAATTTATCCAGGTAAAAACGTCAAGAAGGAGTAGGAGAACAAACGAGCAAGCTGCATGTGTAAAGGCCCTGGGGCCTGAATAGGTAGAATTCACTGGTGGCATGGGGAGATGGTCCATATAACTGAAGCACAGAATGAGGAGGAATGAGGGGGAGATGAGATTAAAGACGAAGGCAGTGCTGTAAGGATCTGGAGAGTTCTAAGAAGATCACTGATATGACCAGAATTTCATTCTAGAAGGACTACTCTGAGGAGGGAAGAATGGACTAGGGGAGGGGGAAGAACAGAAACAAGGAGACAAGGAAATTACTGCTGTTGTCTGGGAGAGAGACAGCTCAGACCAGGGTGTTGTCAGTGGTGTCGGAGAGAAGTGAACAGATTTGAAGTTTATTTAGAAAGTAAATTTGGGGCCGGGCGCGGTGGCTCACGCCTGTAATCCTAGCACTTTGGGAGGCTGAACCAGGTGGATCATGAGGTCAGGAGTTCACGACCAGCCTGGCCAAGACTGTGAAACCCCATCTCTGCTAAAAACAGAAAAAATTAGCCAGGCATGGTGGCGGGCGCCTGTAATCCCAGCTACTTGGGAGGCTGAGGCAGGGAATTGCTTGAACCCGGGAGGCAGAAGTTGCAGTGAGCCAAGATCGTGCCACTGCTCTCCAGCCTGCGCAACAGAGTGAGAATTAAAAAAAAAAAAAGGAAATTTGGAATCAACAGGATATAGTGACTAAATAGTCATGTGTGAGGGAGACAGGTAGACAGGTAGGAGGAGAGAATGATGCCTTAGTTTCCGGTTTGGGTGACAGAACAAACAGGGTTACCAATTGTTAGAGGGAAACTCCTTTTTCTCCACTCCTGGGTCCCAGGAGAAGAGATTTGCCCCTGAGCACACATGACCTTTCTCCAGCTTTTCACATGCTGACTCCTCTGACAGGTAAACTTGGGAAGAATAACTGCGCTGGGCTTTGTCCTTCTTCTTTCGGTCAAGAACTTTTGCCCTCTGAAGTCAGAGGGCAAAAGTTCTCTGCTCTTCTAAGACATAAGACTCACTTGGGCAGAGCCCTCCATGCTGCAGGCTGGCGCTGCCTGGGACCAGGTGGATACACCTGCCAGGTTTGGGGGTTTAGTACTAGGAAGCCACTTGTCTAATAGACCCAAGGCCACATTTTCCACCTGGCTTCTAGAAGTAACAAACTTGTTATTTTGGCCTTTATCTTTACTTTTTATTTTATTTCACAACTTGTTCAAAACCTAGGAGAAGTAGCAGGGTACCACTTGGTAGGGATTTCTTCACAAATCCTTAATATTTCATGCACCGGGGAAGAAAAAAATAGGTCTGGAATTCAGGAAGTCGCATTTGTACATGGAGTGGTTTCAGGGGCAGCAAGAGCTTGTGGCTATGACTCTGGGCATCACACTTTAATCTTGGTAGTTTCTAGACACCTGCATTTGTCCAGATAGGTTCTGTGTAGCTGTGTGGTTGTCTCTTAACAGTTCCTGTAGACACAGGCAGGTTGTGCCTTAGGCCAAGTGATACGTTGACTTTGTGGGTGACTGTAGCTTTTGATTCATGCAGAAAAAAATTGAGGTCTCTGAACACCTCCCCAATAAATAGCACCTTATTCCTCACTCAAGGTGTGAAAAAGTCGAACAAACAAACAAAAAATAAAGATAGAGGTGCACAAATCTTTCACTACAGCATCAAGCCAGGCGGAGGGACCTGACTGTGCTCTGCTACCTGGACCAGGGCAGGTGGTCCCCCTGCAGGGATGGAGCAGTAGAGTCCCCGCTTCCTGTGGCCGCTCACTTCTGAGAGGATGAAGGAACAAAGACCAGGGAGGAGCTTTGAAAAAGGCTTCTGTGAATGGCTTGGACCTGGGAGGCGGAGGTGGCAGTGAGCTGAGATCGCGCCACTGCACTCCAGCCCGGGCAACAGAGCAAGACTCCGTCTAAAAAAAAAGAAAAAGAAAAGAAAAGAAAAGGAAAAGCTTTCTGCATGCAAACCAGGAAAGGGGAGAAGACATTCCCTTCAACTCTGTTCTTTGAGATGGGAACTCAGGAAGAAGAGCATCCAGCTGGCTTCCTAGAAGTCTGCCAATGCACAGAGCCCTTTGCAAAAGCTGTAAATCCAACAGTCAGCATGCTGGGTTTCCTTTGAGGAATCCTGAGCAGGCACACTCTTTTCTTTCCTCTGCATCTTCACCTGGCCCTGTCCTGCTCTGGGAAGGAGCTAGGTAGGGGCCAGTTAGGGTCAGTAGGTGCTGGTTGTAGAAACACCTAAAGTGCTGGGAATTCCCTGACTGCCACTATGCCCTGAGCTCACGGGGCCACTGGCTGTGAAACAGGTCCTCTGTTATTTACTTTGACATTAGGGCCCAAGTAAATAGTTCAGCGGTGTTTCTGCCCCTCTAGCACGTTCAGCTGCGGCATTTAACTAAGGTTCTGCTGGGATTGCCTTGTTTCCAGCATTTTCTGACCTCTGACCCCAGTGAATTTAATTTCTGCTCCTTTAATAATTTCTGAGGGTGTCGATTCTGTCGAGTGAGCAGGTTCCCTCCTGCAGAAATCAACTTAAATTCTGAGGCTGCACACTGCATATTCAGGAAGCCCGAGCCCTGATCTGTTTTGGGTGCAAGCAGGAGAGGTGAGCAGGACCTGCTCTGCCTGCAGCCGAGGGGGCCAGGCACAGCCCCACCTGAGTGTGTGGGCTTAGGGGTGGTCTTTTCCCGGGTGAGTTGCTGCCTCGGAGGCTTTTGGCCCTGGGATAGGCCCCTTTCCTGGATTCCTGCGGGAACCAGAATAGCTGTGAGATTGCATGGTGTTCTAGTAGGATGTGCAAACCCCTCCCTCGTCATTCATTTATTCCTTACGTCAACAACAGTATATGTTCCAAGCACTGGACTGGGTTCTGGAGGTGGTAAAGATGATAAATATGTGGTGCTTTAGCGGTCCTTTATGGCCCTTTAGGGAAAGATAGATGTGTGCGGTAGATGGGTGCAGAAGGATTGAGTTAGGCTGGAGGGTGAAGTCACCTCATAGCTCGGGGTCATCGATGAGCACCTGAGCCTCAGGGGCCAATCAAGCCTCAGTCTGCAGAACTTTGCAACTGAATCAGGAACGACCCAACTTTCCAGTGGCTAGAACCATAAGGTATAGTTAGAAGCCTACGGGGTGGCACTTTTTATTTTTATTTTTAAACCGAGTCTCACTCTGTCTCCCAGGCTGGATTGCAGTGGTGCAATCTCAGCTCACTGCAGCGTCTGCCTCCTGGGTTCAAGCAATTCTCCTGCCTCAACCTCCTGAGTAGCTGGGACTACAGGCACACGCTGCCAAGCCCGGCTAATTTTTGTATTTTTTAGCAGAAACAGAGTTTCACCATGTTGGTCAGGCTGGTCTTAATTTACTGATCTCACGATCCACCCTCCTCAGCCTCCCAAAGTGCTAGGACTGCAGGTATGAGTCACTGCGCCCAGCCGGGGTGACATTTTTTAAGTTTGTGGCTAAATCGAGGAGGATGCTGGTCTGCAGAGACAGACAGACAGATGGCGGGGGAGGGGGGAGAGAGAGAGAGAGAGAGAGAGAAAGAAAGAGGCCAATGCTCAGAGAAAAGCAGAAGTAAAAGGAGGAAAGTGGGTAATTGCTGCTTTTCCAGAGGTTTTCCAAGTTTCTATTCCAAACCTTAGGGATGCCCAGCAAGCTAGCTTGAACAAGTGCCTGACGCTTATAAACAAAAGTGCTTGTAGAGTGTCATGACAGGCAGTTGTGATATACTGAAACAATTGTAAGATGGACAGGAGAGGAGGCTGCAGGAGCACGAACTGAGGACCTTTAACTCCAGATGATGGAGTCCGGCCAGCGAAGAAAGGCTTCCCAAAAAATGGACATTCAATCCCAGTCAGGAAGGACGAATACCAGTGACCAACATCATTTCCCTCTCACCCTGGGACAGACACTCTTACAGATGCTCTCTGATTATCTGTAACTTCGTTTTTGTAGCAGCCTAGGAAATAGGGATGATGATGATCCCATTTTTCAGATGGGAAGGCTAAGGCTCGGAGAGGCGAAGTTGCTTGCCTGAGATCATCGCATCTTGGCAGTGGTGGAGCTGAGATTTGCACCCTCGCCCCTGGCTTTGTTCTGCCACTGGGCTTGACTGCCTCCCTGCCCCCTGCACCCCTCCGCATGGTTTACCACAAGGGCAAGGAGCAGGCAGGGATGCACTTTGTGTAGAGGAGACAGCGTGGACAGAGAAAGGTAGAGAGGAGGAGGAGAGGACAGTGAGCCTGGGCAGGATCTGCTACATGATTTGTAGGGCCCAGTGCAAAATGAGAATGTTTCGAGATGGCAAGAGCAGGACATTAAACCAGGTGTGGACCTTTCTAGATCCTGGGCCCTGGGAGCCTGTGCACCCCGGAAGACAGCCAGGAGTTTGGGCAAGCACCCACCATTGCTTCCTGCCAGCGGCTCAAGAGGGAAACCTGTGTCTCCGGCAGGGGCAGGGGGAGACCACTCGATACTTCCCCAGTGCAGCCAGCACAGTCTCCTTCTGGTGGGGATTGTGGTCCCAGATGAGGGCAGGGTGGGCCTCTTTTTGCAAAGCCAGAGGATATGGATTCAGACCTGCAGGGGATGAGGAGCCAGTAAAAGATTTTGAGAAACCAGCGATGCCATCTAAGATTATGTTTCTACGTAGCAGACCACTGGAAGCACTAAAAAGAGGGGCTGGATGGGTGGCAGTCATCGTTTCTGCAAGTAATTCCAAAAGCGCTTTTCTTTTCTTTTCTTTTCTTTCTCTTTCTTTCTTTCTTTCTTCTTCTTCTTCTTTTTTTTTTTTTCTGAGACAGAGTCTTGCTCTATCACCCAGGCTGCAGTGCAATGGCAAGATCTTGGCTCACTGCAACCTCCGCCTCCCGGGTTCAAGAGATTCTCCTGTCTCAGCCTCCCGAGTAGCTGGGATTACAGGCACGAGCCACCGTGCCCAGCTAATTTTTGTAGTTTTAGTAGAGATGGGGTTTCCCGTATTGGTCAGGCTGGTCTCCAACTCCTGACCTCAGGTGATCCTCCTGCCTCGGCCTCCCAAAGTGCTGGGATTATAGGCGTGAACCACTGCGCCCAGCCAGGGGTTTTCTTAACACAATCTGTTTGGGTTCTCTTGACCATTTGAGAGGATCTGACCAAGAAAGTTCACAGGTTGCAGTGAGAAAATACTCATAGAGGGGATGCTGAATCTATTAACACTGTATTTTTTTTTTAAACCTCTCAGCTGGAGGAAAACATTTAAATAGAAGTCATTAGCGAGCATGTTTCTGAAGCCAACAGTGCCTAATAAGTCAAAATTGCTTTCCCTAAAAAATGAAACCTATTGAAGGTTTTCAACCCCTCTTTTTGAAGTGCTCAATTAGGGCGAAGAAAAAAATCCATAGCTCTCCCTGGCTTGAAATTGTTGAAAGGCAGGAGTGCTTTCTGGTTAGGCATTGTCCAACCACAGTGATACAAATCAGCCCTTTAGGATAATTGATCTCTTGGAGAGGAGTTCGGAAATGGGTCCGCTCGGAGCTAAAAGCGTCGTAAATAAGCTGGGCTGGGAGACTGTGCCGGCCACACTGGTGAGTTACAGAGGATCTCCCAGCTGCTGCCCACCAGAGGAACAGGGACTGGCCTGCTGCCTCCTGAGCCACACAGGCTGATGGATGGCAGGACCCGTGGCTGGCCAGTCCACATCCATTGTCCTCGTGGGAGAATGGACCTCAGAATGGGGCAGGGACTTCCCACAGTCCTACAGCAAAAGGCAGTGGCAGAACCAGTTTCGGGGCCCCACTTCCTGACTGACCGAGGTGTTAAATGATCCCTTAGCAGGCACTGGAACGGTGAGCTCCCTGAGGCCCAGGAGTTGAGTTGAGGGGGGTCAGACCAACACCAGGACCCAAAGACACTCCAGTAAGTACAAACTCTCAGTGTCATAATGCAAACGAACCCACAAGAGAGCATTTGTGTGTGTGTGTGTGTGTGTGTGTGCAGGTACATAGATGTGTACATAGATGTGTACCTGGGAATGCCTCCGTATACATGCCTGTGCTCGTGTGTCCATGTGGATGTGCTGCAGCACATATGTGTGTGTTGTTTATGTGTGTATCTTTTATATGCCCGTGTGTGTATATGTGTGTTGTGTGTGAATCTTTTATATGCCCATGTGTGTATATATGTATTTACACTCATGCATGTGTATGTGTGTGTGCTTGCATATGTGTGCCTGTGATTGGATTGGGGGGCACTTTATTCTGTCTGGAGGAGTCAGAGAATTTAATCCAGGAGGCTGGGTGCAGTGGCTCATGCCTGTAATCCCAGCACTTTGGGAGGCTGAGGTGGGCAGATTACCTGAGGTCAGGAGTTCGAGACCAGCCTGGCCAACATGATGAAACCCCTTATCTACTAAAAATACCAAAAATTAGCTGGGCGTGGTGGCGGGCGCCTGTTGGGAAGGTGAGGCAGGGGAATCATCCAAACCAGAAGGCAGAGGTTACAGTGAGCCGAGATGCACTCCAGCCTGGATGATGGAACAAGGCTCCATCTCAAAAAAAAAAAAAAAAAAAAAAAGAGAGAAAATTTAATCCAGAGGCTGAGGGTAAAGTCTTGGGCAAGGCTGGAAAAACGTGGATGGCGAGTCTGGCTGGATCAGGTGTAGACTGGTTATGGAGTCTGTGTCTTATCTTGTAGGGCCTTGAAGGATCATAAAAAGGGGATGACTTGCCCAAACCTGCATCTTAGATGCTATAAATCCCTGCATATAGGATGAAATTATTTTTCCCTCAGGAAAGATTCCTTCCAAAATTTATCACGTAACAAAGAGGGCATTGCCTAGATTATTTCAAAAAGCAGTACTGTTTGGAGAAAGTCATGGTAGCTTGAAACCCTGTCAGTCTGTCAGTAAAAATAAAAGGAGACAAATAAATTGAACACAGATGGAGTAGTTAATTATTCCTGAGAGCCTGACCCCATGATTGTTGAATGTTCTCGTAGCAACCCTTTCAAGGGTAATTTTAAGCAAACGAGGAAGAGAGTTGTTTATGCTGAGGGCAAGATCCTGAAGATGGGTAAAGAAGTGCTTGTGGTTTGGGTGTGCAGGAGTGAGGTCTGACCTTATGAAAGATCAAGGATGGCTCTGAATGGACACCGAGGATGAGCCCTGGAGCGGGGCTGGGGCTGCAGCTGGACCCCGGAGAGGGGGCCCAGGGTCCAGGAGACAGCTGAGCCTGATCTGGGGTGAGGGAGGGGCGGAGGGCGAGGTGGATCTTGCAGGGTAAAGGGTGTCTCTGAAGTGCCGCATTCGTGCAGAGCCAGCTCCGTCCGCCTGCAAATCGTGGTGACAGAGACTTAGTGACTCCCAGTGCTTGCTGTCACTTCCCATTTCGCAGCTCCTCCCAGCTTGGTGGGAACTGGGTGGAGGCTGTCAGAGAGCCTGATGTACACCTGAGCCCTGTCAGCCCTCAGGTGTGAGGAACCAGGAGGGGTGCTGACGCCGGGTCCACCGTCCAGGGCTGTGCTAGCTGGGAGCAGGGAGAGGAAGGCGGGCAGGTGCTGAAACTGCCTCTGCGCCTGGGGATCCTGAAGGGGAGCAGGTGGCCCCAGCTTTTTGTCCTAAGCTCAGCCTGGGATTCTGAGGGTCAAACTCATACATAAACCAAAAGACCCTGCTCCACGCTCCCCACTACCGGTCGCCATGACAACGGCAGACCCGGGCGATGGTCAGGATGTACCATCCCTCCCTCTGTATCAGGGCTTCCACCCACTGGTGAAGAATGCCCAGCGGTCTCAGCACCAAGCTCCAGGAGAAGGCCAAGTGCATTGGGGTTTCCTTGCGCACCTCCAGCCTCCTGCCTCGACCTGTGTTCACATCCCGGGAACTTCTCCCCTTCCCCTAGCATTCTACGTATGTCTGCTATTCTACACCCAGGCAAACCACACCATCCCGTCCTCATCCTTGAATACTCATCTTCTCCATCCACTCCATCCACTTCTTTGAAGTGTTCTCTGGCGCTGCTCCTTTTCTTTGAAAATGCATTCCTTGTTCTTCTGAGCGGCCCACACTGATGAAAGCAGGATGGGCAGAGCCTTTCTGAATGCTACGGACACCCTCTGTGTCTTCAGGTCCTCCACCGGCTCCCAGCCCTTGACCACCTCCTCCCCCACCCCAGCCGGTGTCCAATTCTCACACCTCCCAGACGTGGAAACATAGTCCTGCGTCAACACAGCCCTGGGTAGAGATGGAGGGGATGGACAGAGAAGCAAGCTATTGGGTACCATTCATCAAACATATCCTTCCTGAGCCCTGCCCTGTGCAGATGCTGTCTAGGTTCTGGGGAAGCAGCATTCATCAACCCTGGCATGGCCCCTGCCTGTGGATACGTCCAGTGTTAGAAGCAGACATTAACCCAGTAAGTACCCACATGAGAATATAACTACAAATTAGGACAAAATCTCTGAAGGAAAAGAAATAAGTAAAATCATGCCTGGAAGGTGTGAGTCACAAGGCAGTTACCCAACGGGTCTTCTCTTCTCTAACTTCATGATCTGCATTTTTCTGAGGAGGAAACTGAGGCTCTGAGGGGTGAGAAGACTTGGGGAACACGTGATCATGTGATTCACAAGTACCAGAGTCAGCCTGGTCTGCGGAGAGTCTTGATCTTCTGCATTTCTTTTGTGTGTGTGTGTGTGTGTGTGTGTGTGTGTGTGTGTGTGTGTGTGTCTGAGACAGAGTTTTGCTCTTCTTGCCCAGG
>NW_012104920.1:3046216-3055228 GCF_000951045.1 Mandrillus leucophaeus | reverse complement strand
CAGGTTACTTTGCCCTCCCTTTCTATTTATATCTTGTGATAGAAGTTCTTTATTTATTCAGGTTACTTTGCCCTCCCTTTCTATTTATATCTTATGATAAAATGGTTTTCTCTTGACAGTGAGCCCACAGACCTAGGGGATCTGGCACTTGGGTGGATGCAGGGCTGAGTCTGGGAATTCTTTTTTCTCCCACTTCTTCTCGCTAGAGGATCCCTTGATCGAGCTCAAGGACCTCGAAGAGACTAGCAGCTCCTCCTCCCTCCTTGATCCCTTGGGCTCACGGGATGGACATTGGCCATGCCCTGTGTGAGTAATGACTCAGCAGTGCCCTTTCTGTGGAATTTCCTTCATCATCTGAGAGACAGAGAACAAGCATGTATGTGCTGGCCGCGAGATGACTGTACAGAGGAAGGAGGCCAAGGTTTCCCTGAGAGGAGCTGCAGCTGTCCCGGTATGCTCCGTGGGTGGGGTGGTGGGGAATGGACAGGTGGGTGGATGTGGGTGACTTGTTAGAGCCCATGGGGATGGGGTCCTTCAAAACCAAGTAGACCTGAGCTCCAACCAGCTTTCCCTTTCTAGCTGTATGATCTTGACTGAAGTCACTTAACCCCCGAGCCTCAGTTTTCTCATCTGCAAAATGAGGCTAAAACAGGACACATTGAAGAAGGTTGTGAGGAAGATTACATAAAACAGCATGTGAAATGCTTAGCATGAGGCCCAGCAATCCTACCGTCCTCAGCTGGGGGCAGATGACCTGGACACGTGAAACAGGGAGGTTTCCACATGGAAGGGCTTCAAGGAGGAGTAGGGGGAGAGGAGGGAGAGATTGAGGCGGAAGTGGCTGGACAGAGGAGGTGACTGACGGAGAAAGTTTGTTTGAAAAGACTGAAACAGCGTGAGTATGAGCTTCCAAGCGTTCCGTTCACTTGGTCGGCAGACATCCATTAGGAATCCACTGATCCCATGCTGGCTATGGTGGGCTCATAGTTTGGGCTCATAAAAACAGCTAAGTGAGGCCGGGCGCGGTGGCTCACGCCTGTAATCCCAGCACTTTGGGAGGCCGAGGCGGGCGGATCACGAAGTCAGGAGTTCGAGACCATCCTGGCTAACACGGTGAAATCCCGTCTCTACTAAAAATACAAAAAAATTAGCCACGTGGTGGTGTGTGCCTGTAATCCCAGCTACTCGGGAGGCTGAGGCAGGAGAATGGCATGAACCCGGGAGGCGGAGCTTGCAATGAGTCGAGATCACGGCGCTGCAGTCCAGCCTGGGCGACAGAGCGAGACTCTGTCTCAAACAAAACAAAACAAAACAAAACAAAAAAACCTAAAAAAACAAAACAAAACAACAACAAAAACAAAAAACCCAAACAAACAAACAATAAAACCACCTAAGTGAGCAGGATTTTTTTCACCAGTACAAATATCCTTTATTTTTCTGCCATATGTTCAGAGATAAAGGGTCCTCCATTGGTAGAGAAGCTCAGGCGTGTCACCGAGGACCTGGGATACTATTTTATTTGTGCTTTTTCTCCTTAGAGGGTTGGCTTGTCACCTCCTGGTCATGAGATGACACAGAAAAGAGCCAGCCGTGCAGCTAGTTTTATATGCTCCAACAGAAAGCCCTAAAAAGGAGAGGGCGAGGAAAGGGATTAGAAAGAACTAAAAGTGTTTCACTTTCTTAAAAATATTTCCAAACAAAGAATGAATTTGCCCTGGAAAGGATGCTTACGAAGCATTTATGGCACCCATTGACATCAGTGTGTTGTTCTCTCTTGAGTTGAAGTAAGGCAGGCGCGACTGGCTGTTTAAGTGGATAAATCTGCCCATGCGGGGTCAAGGAGCAGAGGTGGAAGTAGAGGCTGGGGAGAAACCACTCTGCCTCTCTGGTGACCCTTTCCTGTGCTGCTGGGATGAAGAGGGGCACAGGGAAGGAGGGAGAGGCCCCTCACCCAGACCAGGTGTGCCTCCCGGAATCCGTTAGCCACGCATTCGGAACTTGACATCATGTTTTCTCCAGAATTTCATTTCAGCCACCTGCCATCTGCCAGCCCCAGTTCTGTTAGAGTTTCTTCCACAGCAGCCTCTCCTCCTCCCTGCCTTTCCTTAGGACACCAACCAGCTCTCTCTCACTGGAGGTTGGCCAACAGGCCCCACACCCCAAGAGGCGGTAGCAGTAGTCACATGATGCCACCAGCTTCAAAATCTCCTTTAGTCTGTGATGTCCGGTTGTTTGAAATGAGCCCACTGGACGCTCTACGTGGTTAGTACGCCTAGTCACAAAAAGCAAGGCAGGAATGAGAAACCATCAAGGACCAGAAGAGAGTGGGGAGACATGACATCGCAATGCAGTGTGGTACCCTGGATTGGATCCTAGAGCAGAACGAGGCCATCAGTGAAAAAACCGGTGGAACCTAAGTCAAGTCTGGAGTTTAGTTAATAGCTGTGTGTCAATGTCAACCCATGTCTTTGTTTTGACAAAAGTCCTATAGTAGGCTGGACACGGTGGATCATGCCTGCAATCCCAGCAGTTTGGGAGGCCGAGGTGGGCAGATCACTTGAGGCCAGGAGTTCAAGACCAGCCTGGCCAACATGGCGAAACCTCGTCTCTACTAAAAAGACAAAACTTAGCTGAGCGTGGTGGTTTGCACCTGTAGTCCCAGCTATTCGGGAGGCTGAGGCATGAGAATCGCTTGAACTTGGGAGGCAGAGGTTGCAGTGAGCCGAGATCACACCACTGCACTCCAGCCTGGGTAACAGAGCAAGACTCTGTTTCCAATAAAAAAAAGTACAATTGTAATAAAAGAGGTTAACAATGGGGAAAACCAGTGAGGGGTACACGAGCAGTCTCTGTTCTCTTTGCAACATGTCTGTAAATATAAACTTATTCCAAAACGAAAAGTTTATTAAAGTGGACCCACCTCCTCTCTTATCAATGCTATCAGCTTGAGGGGTCCAGTAGCTTAATGTAGAAGATGACTTGCAAGTTCAAGACCTTTGATGAGTGACTTATAGGAAAATTCATAAAAATGGGATAAAGACGAGGTGCTTTCTTCACTAAGCCCCTGTGTCTACCGGCTGGTGCACCCAAGGTAGGCAGGAGGAGCAAAGCAAGGACCACTTCTGCCATCCTCTTGCCCCAGAGCTTTCTTGCTGCCCCAGTACCCTTGCACCTGCCGGTGGATGGCTGATCCCACAGGCCCTGCCTCTAACCCCACCGACTTCTGCAATCCGTGGTCCCTCAATGCTTTCTGTCCCTCAGACTTTCCCAGCTGCTGCCCCTGTGCCAGTAGAGGGGGTGATGTGGGATCAGGATGTTATAAACCCAGATCTGACAACGCTTATTCCAGCACCTGCTATATCACACCCCACACCAGAACTGGTTAGAGCTGGAAGAATCATCATAGCTATCATTTCTTGAATATAAACCCTATGCCAGAAACTCTGCACTAGAAATAAAATACTTTCCCCATTTTGCAGATTAAAAAACTACATCTGGGAAAATGATGTCATTTGCCCAAACTAAAAAAGCACAACTGGCCCCAAATCACTCTCTTCTTATTCCCCTGCCTTCCTTAAAGAAAGGCTCTTCAATAGCAACTAGACAACCTGCCCATTTTACAGAAAGGCAAAACAGGACTCAGGGAGGTAAGGTTTGCGTGAGACCACACAGCCTATTCACCTCTAGCCAGAAAAGGAACACAGGCTTCCTCACTGTGCTCTCTTTGCCACCGCTGAATTACTGAAGCTTTCTGGGTATCTATGGCCCATGCCTAGGAAGTCTAGTTGCTTCTAGACCAGACCAGTGCTCCAGGAGGCTCCTCCCTTCCCAGTCAGGTACAGATTCCCTATTCCACTTCTCCCTGCCGTCCTCCCACCCCCGACACCTCCGTGTCTGCAGGCACAGCTCAGCAGGGGGTACAATTACCATCTGTGTCACTGGCATCTTTACAGAGGCATATTTAAGTCACTGCAGCACTCACAGGAGAAAGCAAGTAAATACACAGCCCAGCAAAGCGCTGAACCCAGCCTCAGGTCTGCTTGCACGGAGCGGGCATCACTTCACAGCACTATGGGGGGAAAAGCAAAGCAAAGAAAGAAGAAACTGCATCTTCCCTTTGGAGGTGTTGCCAAAGTTTCTCTCCATCTCTGAATGATGCTGCTTCTGATGATGCGATGTCCAGAGGAGCAAAAGGCAACCTTCACAGGTGGGATAGTCAAGCCTGTGTCACCTTGCGGGCCAGCATCCTGGTGGAGCAGCAGCCAAGAGCTGCATGGGTAAAGGAGGAGATTACTGAGACGCAGGTGCCTCTGGGTGTCGATGGAGCACCTGCTTCCTCATCCCACCACAGTCCCTGGCAGGGGCACGCGGTGCAGTGAGCCATCCACACTCACCCTCTGGGTCTCCCTGGTGGCCAGTAGAATCCAATGGACTGGATACAGGACTCAGTCTGTGATACAGGGATCAGTCTGTGACCAGAGCAAGGGGAAGCAGCCTCTCGAATTCTTGGGAAGAAACGTGACCACCGTGGGAAGCCTTCTTGGGTTTATTAAAAATATGTCATGCTAGGCACATCATGTTTTTAAAAACACAATTATTTATTTAATAAATATTTAGTAAGTATGCTTATGTGCCAAGAATTAAACTTGGCACCAAGAATACAGTTCTGAATGTGATAGTAAGTTCCCGGGCCATATTGGAGTTTAAATTCTAGCAGTGTGGGCTGTGAGGGTTGGGGAGGAGAAGACACACATAAACCAACAAATACACAGAGAGTTGATAGGACAGTGAGTTTCATGAAGACTGGAAACTGGACAGTGAGGTGGATGCTTTAGCCAGAATGACAGGGTAGGGTCTGGGGAGGTGGCATTTGGAGGAAGAGAAGGTATCATAAGCTTCGTGGCTCAGGAGAACATTGCACATGTGGCATTTCTGGAGTTTAGCAAAGCTTTGGGAAAAACCCCTTCTTGTAATATTTACTAAAATGTGTTATGTGCATATTCCACGGCAAATGTTGTTTTGCTTACACACTCAACAGACGTTTTATTTGGTCCTTACAGGCACCCCCATAACGGAGGCATTCTCTCTGATTTGCAGATGACAGTGTTGAGGTCCAGAGAGATTGTGACTTGGTCAAGGCGAGAGAGATTTGAGCCCCACCCCCGGCCCTCACTCCCACCTGGGCTTGTCACCCCCATGACTATGACTGGTCAGGCTGCCTTTGTCAACACGACATAGAAGTGTGGGATGGATGATTACTCATCACTGGTTGAATGACTATTTCCACGGCTGATGATGATTAGATGACTACCGTGAAGGGAGATCATCATGGTGGTGGCTCAGGCGTGGTCCACAGCCCCGCCTTGTCCACTGGTGCCAATGACCTGAATGGGGGTTCAGTGGCCAGTCATGGTTCAGCCTCCTCTTCAACCACCTCTGACCTTGTACCAGCTAGTGCAAAGTCACTGGCAGTTTCTGTGACATCCTGTGTGTTTCACACTTCCCTGCCTCTGCAAAGGATGCCCCCCCACCCTTGTCTGGAATGGCCCCTGCACCTGGTGACCCAGGTGATGCCCACTTCTCTTCTAAAAGTCAGCTTACATGTCACCTCCTCCATGAAGTCTTCCCTGAAGTCCTCCACACTGATGTTGCGAGTCAGTTAGGTTCCAATGCACTATCTATCATCTATATCTATCAATTGATCTATCTATCTATCTATCTATCTATCTATCTATCTATCTATCTATCTATCTATCTATCTATCCATCCATCCATCTATCACAGCTAGTTGCCATCCCAGCAGCCATCTACTAACATAGAAACAATTTTGATGAAGTGGGGATGTGCTCTGAGAAGACTGGCCTATCCCCAGAGGATGAATTATAATTAGCCAAACCCATTCCTCTTGGCCAGGTATTGGCTGAGGGGTACTCATAGGATTCATTTCTGGCCAATGGGCCGTGCCAGAAGGCGGATCTGGCAAAAGTTTCCTTACCCAGTGAAAAAAGAAGTTCATGGGAAGAAATGTTCCTTCCTTTCTTGACTTAGGGAGTCATCATTTGGGGAAGTCACAAACAGTGCTTCAGTTGTCATTTTGCAGTCAGGAGGGGGCGGTCCAGGGAACACGGAGAGGCCACCCCTGATCCTGACATCAGTGAGCTGCTGAATCACCCAGCCTTGGAACTGCCTACCTCCAGGCGTCTTGCTGTCTGAGAACATAAACCCTTTGATTGACACCACTTTTACTTTGCTATTTGTTACTTGAGGCTGCAGGCATCCTGACTGATACCGCAGAGCTCTCTCTTTGTGGTATGTTTTCACTCCGGTCTGTTTTCTCGTCCAGTTCTTCACACTGGAAACTCCTGCAGGGGACTGGTTCTTTTTATCAAAGGCTCTCCAGTGTTCAACACAAAATCTAACACACAGTGGGTGCCTTGCTTAGTAAATAAATGAAAAGATGGCTGGCTGGAAGGAAGGAGGAATAAGCCATCAGATGACATGAAGTTAGGAGGTGATGTAAATACCTAGGATCCAATAGTTGAGGTCTGCAAAGAGAGGAGCGGACGACTCAAGAGCCAAACACAGAAAGATGGGATTGTTGTGAGGTCAGACCTGTCTGATTCTTAGTCCCAGACTCCTGGGGGGCGGGGGGATACCTTTCTCAGCAGTAAATGGACATATGATGGCAGCTTTGTGGGACCCATTGCTTTTGGGACAGGGATGGTATGCAAGTGACTGTGAAACAGTCCCAACTATGTGGAGAGAAGAGCTGAGGGGCAAGGCATTGGACTGTGATTAGGAGTGACTCTGTTATCAGTCCTCCCTATCACTTCTCACTGGTCACCATCACTAGAAAGAAGGGCTTTGTCCTGACACTGAAATACTCCTGGCCATGTTGACTCCCAAGTCCTTCTCAACTACTTCCTGAGTTCTTTCATGCACTTCCTTCCTCAACCTCCCTCCCTAGAGTCAGTAGTTGCCTCTAGCATCTACCTACACAGGGGCTGTTTAGTGCTCCCCTGGTGGGTGTGTGTGGGGGGGCTTTGCAGGGCAGGTGCATCGTGACATTGGCACAGATGGCATGGATACCCAGCAGCCTTTTCCTTTCTCAAGTCACCTCCTTCCCTGGTGTCAGCCACATAAACTCTTCTGCTTGATTATTCTGTATCAAGCATCTGATGCTGCAGACGGCCACTTCTCCTGAATAGTAGCTGCCGGGAAGTGTCTGGCTCCCCAGAGGAGCCGGGCTTGAGTTCTCCTGGGTTCAACTGGCTGTGAGCCTTTTGTGGTCACCCACCTTAGGGCCTCCTCTGTCAAATGGGCACATGAAGGCATCTATAGACTTCTCATGAGTTTTAAGTGGGACAATGGGTACGAGAGGGCCAGGGCTGGCTTCATGGGTATGAGACCTGTGAAAGGCTCTGAATTCTGTGCTCAGAAGGGACCTGTACTGGTTTAATATCCTCCTTTTATCTCTTGAAATTCTTTATTTTAGGCCCTTCAAATTATGTAGCTGGTCATGGAGAGGGCTTTGCAAACCAAACAGCATTGCAAGACCGCACAGTGGGTTGCTGTTGTAATTGTAACAACACACACGTTCACATTCTGTAAAGGATATATGTGTGAAGGGGGCTTTTCTGCAAGGCTGGGACGTTGAGGCAGCACAGAATTCGTCTCTCACTTACTGTATCCTCTTCCTGGGTTTAAGGATATTAAACCCAGGTGCCCCAAAATCTTCAGAGCACTCGGCCTCCATGCCGATGGTGCAGACTCTGCTCTAATTCTGCACTTGGCCAGACATGGCTATGCAAACTGCAGTGTGTCTCTTCCTACTCTGGGTGCCACCTCACTGACCCGCGTAAGGAGGGACTGTGACTGGTCCCCAGGCAAGCGCTTTCCCTGCCACCTGCACCTGTTGCAAGCCAGCTCCTCGGAACCAGGCCAAGCAGCTCTGCCCCTAGCGGGAGTCGGAGGCATGAAACTCCCTTTTAGGAAGACCCGGTAAGAAGCACCGCCACCTGCTCCTGCTGCCTGTGCTGGCCTCAGCTTCTGGGAGCATCTTAGCAGCCAGCCCCGGGTGAGGACAGGGTCCACCGGTGCACCTGGCAGAGCAGGGTAGATGCTGTGACTTGGGGGCTTCAGGGGAACAGGGTGGGGCTCCTCATTGGGAAAAATCTTTAGGTTTGGATCCAGCCTTTATTTAAAGAGGGGGATTGTGTATAGACTTGTGTGACTGTTCAGCGTCTTTCCACCTCGGTGTGTGTGTGTGTGTGTGTGTGTGTGTGTGTGTGAGAGAGAGAGAGAGAGAAAGAACCTGTGGGTCGATTGCCCAGTGTGCCCCTCTATCCGAGAGTGTGTCTGTTAGTAGGCACCCGTGTGTGGCATTGCTTCTGTGGGTGACTATGTCAAGGCGTGGGTCTGTCACTGTGTGCGGTGTGGAGCAGTATGATAAGCCGGTGGCCGACCCCCGAGTGTGTAGACACGGGAGCTGGTGTCAGGGTGTTTGTAGGGCTGCGGTTCTGTGTAGGTTTGTCTCAGATTGTGTGAGAGTGTGGGTGTTCCAGCAGGTGCTTGTTTCTGAGTGTGAATGTGTGTGAAGCTGTGACCGTCTGTCTCTAGCTCTGCATGGGACGGTGATCCGGTGTGTGTGTGTATGTGTGTGTGCGTGTGTGTGTATTAGAGTGCTACAAACTGTGTGGCTGTGTATGTACGTGTGCGCGCCTGTCACGGCGGCCCAGTCTGCTTCTGCGTGAGTGGGGCAGAGCCACGAGAGTGTGTGTCTGAGTGTGGGTGTCGGTGTCTCTGTCTGGGAAGCAGTGGTTCGGGATGTGTGTGTCAGGCAGTGTGCGGCTGTCGCTGTGAGTCTGCATCGGAGTGAGAGCGGCGGTGTGCTCCTCTGCGCGGCAGTGCCCCGTGTGTTTGTGGGTCTGTGTCTGGGTGTGAGCGTCATGGTGCGTGTGTTAGAGCCCGTGGGGCTCCGATGAAAGGCTGTGGCTCTGGGTGACTGGTGGG
>NW_012104920.1:3031993-3045271 GCF_000951045.1 Mandrillus leucophaeus | reverse complement strand
TGCGGCTGGGCCCGGGGAGGGGGCGAGGGCAGGGTGTGGGGTGCGCACAGCCTCCCTCCTAGGCGGCGACGTTTACCCAGAAGCAGCTCCCTCTCGTTCCGCTACCAAGAGAGGCTTCCGGTCAGCGGAGGGTTTGCTCCGTCTCTTGGTGAACTTGAACAGAGGCAAAAGCAAAACGTATGTATTTTGTCCGGAAAATTATCCAGTATAGAGCTTTGTGTCTTCGTAGGTTTGGACGGAGACTCACGACTGGAGGTTGCTAAACTGCGTTTTTCTTGGCTACTCTGGAGCGTACCTGGCTGGGTCCCCTGCGTTCGGGTAACCTCGCTGGTTCTCCTGAGCATTTGTGCTCCTGGGATGATGCCTGCTCTGCTGATCGGGAATGCGGGTGGGGAACAGCACCGCGCTTCCTTCCGCTGAGCGGTGGGAAGGCTGATATAGGAGTTCTAGCCCCATAGCCCTGCACTGGGATCCAGCTGCTCCCCATACTGGCCCTGCCCCTGCAGCTCCCAAGATGGACAGATGCAGGACTCCCCTGTACTTTTCTAACATGAGATACCCGCATCCCTCTTGTTGCTGGAACAGCGTGCTTAGGTTTACGGAGGCACTTGGGTGATCCCACTTTGGGATCAGGAGTGGGGGCCTTTCTTTTTTCCTCTGATTTGCCTAGGTTGTCAGGCACAGAAAGGGTGGTGGGGAGTGAAAGTTAGAGGAGGTATAAAGCTGGCTTGCCCTGTGCTATTTGCAGTCACCCCCTCCCGGTGGCTGCAGGTGCTGGGGAGAGAGCTAGGGGAGGTTTCTTTGGGCTATGGGAGAATGAGGTTCGTCTCTCTCAAGCATGCTCCCCACCCCCACACACTTAGATTGGCCCTCAGGAGATCCTCCGGGAAGAGGCCTCAGCCGGCTGCCAGAGCCCAGGGTTTCTAGGAGGAAGAGCAGGAGCTCTCCCAGTCACGGGGGCTTGGCGGTGGTTGGGCTGGTGGCTGAGCCTGACTGCCTCATCTTCCCCGCCAGAAGGCCCTCACCTGTGGCTGCATCCGCCAGCCCTCAGCAGGGCCATTTCCACAGCTCCTCTGTAAAAATGCCTTATTCTGGGGTGAGGGGATCCTTCTCTTTAGTGGGCATTGTGCTCTATGGGGTACTGTCCTGCGGCCTTTAGCATATCTGGTTGGAAGTGAAGAGAGGCTGGGATAAGGCAGAAGGCCAGACTCCTGTCTCTTCCTTCCTAGCAGAAGTGGATATTCAGGCCCACCAGTGGGTCTGCTGCTGAAGCTTGAGTCTCCAACTTGATAAGTTCAGCCAGAGCACTGGGGAGGGAGTCACAGAGCTGGTTCCTTATGGCATCGGCCTGAGCAGGTGACTCAGAGCCTCTGAATCCAGAGCCTCCAGGCCCCGATGGAACCCCTCGAGCAGGGCCTCTTGGGAAGTGGTGTTTCTCATCACGGAAGCCCCAAGCTTGTACTCCCATCCAGCTCAGACCCCCATCAGCCTTGGTGAGACCAGCTCCCCGACTCTTTCTCTGGAGGTACAATGAGGTCAAGGCCAAGGACTTTGGGACAGCTCAGTGTTTAGACCTTCAGGGTCTTAGGCCTTAAAATGCAGGTGATAATCATGTACACTAGCAGGGCCAGAGATGGCCCTAACATCCAGGGCTGCTCATCTAGGGAATGAGGGAGTGAATGTGGCCTTACACTCACTACCTTCTCCGTGGGCCTTCTGGGCTGGCCTTCACATTCTTCCTTTAATCTCTCCTCATGATGGCTTTGCTAAGCGTGTTGACATACGCCTGAAAAATTATCGGAAGTGTGCCACTTGGAGAATGTGATCAGGGAGGAACTCTGCATATGTCCTGCCTCCTGGTGTGGATGTGAGAAGTGGATGGAAGAATGGGCTGGATTAATTTCATCAGCTATAAAATACAGCGCACCTGCTGGTAGCTGTTAAGGCCCCTCCCCTCCACCTCGCTTCCCTTCCTTTGCTGCTGAAAGCCCCTGGAGATGTGAGCTCCCTCCCAGAGGGTGGCTCCCTTGACATCAGGGGGTCATGAGTATTCTGAGGACAGGGATGTGCAGCAGGGTGTGTTGGGCTCTCTCCCACAGCCCGAGTCCCCCATCCCACTGGCAGGGCTGACTCTGGTTGGGCACTCCACTCATTTGTCCACCTGTATCCAACTCACTCAGTGGGGTTTGAACACCTGTTTGCCTTCCAGGTTCTGAGATGGACTTGAGACGACCCTTAAGCTTTCAGCACCAGGTGGAAGAAACACATGAGCAAGTGAACAAAATAAGGTTCTATAAAAGAGATAGCTCAGGCCAGGCGTGGTGGCTCACACCTGTAATCCCGATGTTTTGGGAAGCCAAGGTGGGCAGATCCCCTGAGGTCAGGAGTTCGAGACCAGCCTGGTCAACATGGCAAAACCCCATCTCTACTAAAAGTACAAAAATGGTGGTGTGCGCCTGTAATCCCAGCTACTAGGGAGGCTGAGGCAGGAGAATCGCTTGAAACCGGGAGGTGGAGGTTGCGGTGAACCAAGATCATGCCACTACATTCTAGCCTGGGTGACAGAGCGAGACTCCATCTTGAAAAATGAATAAAAATAAATAAAAATAAAAGAGATAGTCCAGAGATAGGCTGGAAAAGGTTGAGACTGGCTGTTTCAAAAGTGAGAAAGGCTGCAAATCAGGTGCCAGGAAAGGAAAAATGCCGGCTCCCGCGCTGGTGCTCTGTCTTTCTGTGTGGACCCAGCCCCTAGCACGGTGTTTGGAAGGATCTCTGTCCGTGGTATTGCACACGTGAAGATCATGTGATATGGTTGATGATGATATGCACTTGGAATCAGAGCGATTTAGCAATAGCTGTTTGGATTTGTTCAGGTTAATTGGCCTTCTCTGTCTCAGATTCTGCATCTGTATGATGGGGATGGTAATGATTTTGGCCTCACAGATGTGTGGGGAGATCACTCATTCATTTTTCCATCTGACCATTCATCCAATGCACTTGACAGTTGGTGAAAGTACCTTGAACTCTAATATGGTAGGTTAAAGTTTTTATTTATATGAACCCCAGCAGTGGGTTAACTGAAGGGGCTTTCCTCTTTTGCATGGAATGGAGTTCTGACCTATTATGTTTTATACCCTTTTAGCAGCATATTAAAATGTTGAATCTTTTTTCAAGCTCTGAAGTTCAAACTCTCAAGAGATTTGTCTCACCAAAGACAAGGATCCCACTCCATTTGCATTTCCCAGACCTTATTCCCCCAAAGGACCCAGCAGATTTTTGCTTAGTGAGTCTCTTGCTCTTTTTCTCAGTCTCTGAGACACAGTCGTGAGGCCTGTGAGTAATGGCAGCATAGCCCTGAGCACTGAAGGATGTCCAGTCCAGCAGGTACTTATTTTCAGGGGCATTCCCTGTGCCCCACCCAGAGGTGGGCAGAGGCACTGACTGTGCCTTTAAGAGGCCCTCAGGCTGGAAGGAGAGGTAGGGACATCAGCAGGGAACCCTGAATCAAGACCACACACCACCCAGGCACACTTTGTAGCAGCGTCCAGCCTCGTTGCTTAGTGCCTAGCACTGAGGAGTGGTTCTGCTCCAGACACCAGGGAGGCTTTGTGGAAGAGGTGGCATGGGAGCTGAAACTTGACGGCCTGGAGCATTTCAGAGCCATAAGATGGGGCACAAGCGTCCCTGGCTGGTGGAAGGGCATGCGTGAGAGTGCTTGAGGCATCTCTCGCTAACCAGGTGATGCCCTGGTGGGATACAGGGCTGGCTTGTATATCCCTGGGAAGCCATTACAGGCTGTAGCATCATTAGCTCCTCATAGTAGAAAGATCACTTGCTTAGATGAAAAGGGACAGCCTTTTGGAGAGGGAATGGGGTCCAGAAGCCAGGCACTATGCCCGAGCGGGGCAGGGGCAGGGGCAAGGGGAAAGTCACAGGAGGGGAATCCAGGAGCTGTGAGTCCAGCTGGAGGCTCCTGCATGTACTCTGCCCAGGTCCTGAAGCTGAGACCCCCCTGGCTGCCAGTCATTGAGGCTGAGGCTTCGAGCTTCTAGGACCCAGACACCCATCACCTTCATATCTGGAGAGCGACATTCTGAGCCCTATTCTCGTCATTAGGGCTCCTGCCCTGCAAAAAGCAGGCAGCTCCAAGTCCCAAGAGATTTGCAGCCCTTACTGCAGCTGCCACAGTAGCTGAGATCCTTCTGGGGATGTCTGGTGTCATTTTCCCTTCAGCTGCCACGGCCTGTTGTCTCTGACCGGGGGTCGCAGGGAGGTGGAGTCACCTGACTGAACCCCAGTGGCCACTGGCGGCACCTGGGCCAGCTCCGAGTTCTATCCTGCAGCCCCTACCCCCAGGGACTGCCTCCTCTCCTCTCCCTGCTGCCACCCCTCGGTCTCTGGACCCCTACCTGGCTGAGAGGTGGCCACCTGACCAGCCCGAGCCAGGCTGGGCAACTGCCACTCCCTCGGTCCCAGATGGCAACAAAGTAATAGACAAAAGCTCAGGTTGTCTGAGTCCCCAGGTGCTCTGGACTCCTGCTCCCTTCCTGAGACTTCCAGAAGCCCCTTTGTTCTGTTACTCTCCTCTCATGCTTGACGGGGAACTCAGGAGCTCCCTCTGCAGGCCCTGCTCTTCTCTAGGGTGACCCCAGGGCAGGGCAGTGAGTGTGCACCTTTGTCCAGCCCTGGTGTGCCTTCTCTACCCCCAATAGGGCCAAGCCCCAGGCAGGGATAGAACCCCCCACCCCCCCCCGCCCCAGCCTTCCCCTGAAGCACTCTGCAGGGTTCCAAGATGGGAGGTGCCCACGGGAAGCGCACGTTGGGGAAAAATTCCCCAGACTTTCAGAGGGGAAGGGCCCCAGGCTGCCTGCCAGTCCCAGTGGGCTGGGGCGTGAACATTCACCGACAAGGCACTGTCTGGAAGGCTTGGCTGGGGAGACCCCATGTGGGGCATCATCTCTAGGAGCTTTGGCCCGGCATGACCTCAAGAAGGTGCTGACGGAGGCGCACGAAACTCCTCTCGAGAATACATCTTGCCTCGTGTGAAGCCGGAGCTGGGAAGGGGAGAGAAATAGGAAGCTTAGTGGGCATAATGGAGGCTCTGGGAGCAGGTGGTCTGGTCTGAGTGCTGGCCCTGATCTGTCTGGCTTTGGGCAGCGTACATCACCTGGCTCAGCTTCAGAGACCTCAGTGCTCAAATGGGGTATACAGGGCATTGCTTGGTGGCTTGCCTGGAGGAAATGAGATGGTGGGTGGTGCAGGTACAGTCCAGTTCAACCTAGTCACACTGCAAATGCTTCATAAGTGGTGGCATTGACAAAGCAATTGCTAACAGCAGTCTCAGCATGGGGATCAGCTGCGAGCAAGAGTGGGATCCTGGGTGCGCTCCAGGGACTGCGGGGGCTCAGAGCTGGGGAGAGGCCTCTCGAGTCTGACTTCACCAGTGGCACAGCTACTACAGGCCCATCCTCCGGCTTTTCCTTGCTTGCCTCTTTTGCATTCATAACCAAGCCATGCCGCAGTCTGTAGGGAACAGAGCCACAGCGGATTCATGTCCACTCCCTAATTTGATCCCGTAAAGCACGTTTACCCCCATTGAACAGACGATGAGCCTGAGGCCCTGCCCTGTGCAATGCTTTGCTCGAGGTAGGTTTACTGTCATGGACAGCCTTCTGGCTTTCGGGTGTAGTGGGTATAGCTGATGGCCTCCCAGGCCCTATGCAGACAAGCAATGGCTAGGATTCTGTCCCCGACCCCAGGTGTTGGCCGGTTCTGCTCTCTGACTTACCTCATGGCTTGGCTGTGAGCCCTTGTGCAGATGCTCCAAGTTTCCCAGCCCATCCCCAGGCCTCTCGTGGGTTCAGTCACTCAATAAACATTTACCATCACTGCCCTGCTAGCTGTGGGCTGGGATCTGGGAACATGGATACACCAGGTGTGATCTCTGCCCTGGAGCGGGGCTGCCAGCCTTGAGGAGAGAGAGTGTTACGTTGTGATGTTGGCTATAAAGTGTGGTAGAAGTCCAGGGCAGGGTGACAAGTTCCTGATGCTTATTTTTTATTTGTTTATTTATTTTTTTTTGAGACAGAATCTTGCTCTGTCAACAGGCTGGAGTGCAATGGCATGATCTCAGCTCACTGCAACCTCCGCCTCCCAGGTTCAAGCGTTTCTCCTGCCTCAGCCTCCCGAGTAACTGGGACTACAGGTGCATGCCACCACGTCCAGCTAATTTTTGTATTTTCAGTAGAGACAGGGTTTCACCATGTTGGTCAGGATGGTCTCCATCTCTTGACCTTGTGATCCACCCGCCTCGGCCTCCCAAGGTGCTGGGATTACAGGCGTGAGCCACCACACCCGGTCTTTTGTTTCCCCCTACCAGTCTACCCGCAGTGAGTTTTCCAGGCTAGGAATCTGCTTTGTGATTTTAAAAGTTGGGAGCGCAGCCTGCTTCATAGAAGACCTGGGCCATGGAAATCTGGCCTGCACATGGCTGGCTGTGGTGTCCGCACCAGCACCTACCTCCCCAGACCAGGGAAGCCTCTTTTGGAAGGGGGGCACCAGAAAATACTTCGGAGGACCGTGGGATCCTGGGTGAGATGGATTGAATCCTGATTCATCCGCTCTGACCACTCCCTACCCCAGCCCTACTTGTATTGTATATCCAAATCCTATCTAGAAAATCTATACAGAATTCACAGTATACCCTGCCTTCAAAATTCCGAACTGTTGAGCTCCTGCCTGCCTTTCTGCTCCATCTCATCAGAAACCTTCTCACAGCAGGAGTGCTACCCTCTCCCCTTCAGTGGTACAGGATGGATGTGATCCCTAGTTTGTAACCGGAGCCCCTTTGTGAACAGACCTGGAGACCCCTTCTCATAGAATTACATCATAGAAAGGATGACATAAAGCTCAGCCCAGGCACTCTTGTTAACTCCATGCTTCTGAAAACCCTCAGCTCCATCAAGCTGTGTTCCTGGACTGCCTGGGGGCCTGTACCCATGCACTACTCCATCTCTCCCACGTTTCAGGCTTCATCCATGGCTCTGGGTAAGTGGCATTTGAGATTTCACTGCCCTGACCCCATAGGAGCAGGTTTCTGATGTCAGGATTTACGTATCAATTTATCTGTGGTCTCGTTCGTTTTTAAGATGTATTCATAAACAAAGATCACTGAGCATCCACACTCCCAGGCCTCATGCTGGGGCCGGGGTTAGGAAAATGACAGAGGCATAGCCTCTAGCCCTAAGTAGATGACAGACTTTGGAGGGTGACTGACAAGTAGACGGACAGTTCTGATCAGCCTCACGATGGCGAGTGCTGGGCTGAGGGTCAGCAGGGGCTGCGGAAAGACTGAGGAATCTTCAGGGAAGCTTTCTCTGAGGAACAATATCTGGCCTGAGCCTTGGAGGACACACAGGGATTTGATAAGTGAAGAGGAAGGAAAAGGCATAAACAAAGGGTAGCTTGTGCAAAGGCACCGAGGCAGATGTGCTATGGTTCCTGGTGGTTCTGCTGGAATGTGGAGTGTGTGTGCGCATGTCTGCATTTGAGATGAGGAAGCCAAAGAAAGAGACCGGGCAAGAGATGAGGCTGGATGGGCTGGATCACGAAGGGGCCCTTGTATGTCATGCCGAGGGGCTTAGCGTTTATCCAGTAGCCACGGGGAGCTATTGAAGGGGGTTTTAAGCAGGGGTGCGCCATGATCAGATTTGCGTGTGAGGAGGATCACCTTGGCAGCCTTGTGGAAGATGGATCGGAGGGTTCAAAGCTGGAGGCAGAGAGATCAGCCAGGATTTCTTGGGATTTTCTCTGAGGTTTTACAAATCTGATGAGGCTGTCTGGGGTGGGCCTGGCAAATACGTCAGCCTAGAAAATAGAAGCTCTGGAGAACCGTCTGCAATTTCCAAACCCAGAATTTAATTCCACCGTCATTTGCTGATTACTGAGTCTGCTACCTCTGCCCCAGCCTAAAGGACCAGCTGACCCATATTTCCACATCTCTGCCCTCCCCGAGGGCCTCAGAACCTGGCGGCCCTCACCGTTTAATCAGAGAGGCTCATGCCTATCTGGGATCTTTGTCCCAAGCCTCCAAGCCTTCTGGGGGCCTGGAATGCCAGCTCAAACATTGTCCTTCCTCTCACACCCGTTGTCTATCCCTGGTGCACAGAGCAGCCATTGAGTGGCTGCACAGGCCTGGCGGGGGGCCCGGGCCAAGTTAGTTACGGGCAGTGGCTTAGTCACGCTTCTGGGGGCCTTTTTTTCTGGGATAAGCCTGTCCTTGTGCTAAGGGCTTCGCTCACACAGCAGCCCAGGTCGTTGCAGCTGCAGAACCCTCTGCCAACCCCAACAGCACGCTTCAGAGGTGCCGCCAATGGGAACCGAAACCCAGAGCAACAGCTGAGTCCTGGGGAGCGGAGAGACCCACGGAAGGCAGATCAGAGAGCCTTCCGCCTTCTCTGCTCCGGGTGCTCGGCCTCTGTTTGCAGGTGCACGGCTCAGGCGCTACCCTGGTCCTTTGATTCTGGCCTCTGGAGTCCAGGAGGCCTGGGAAGGCTACGCAATCCCCTCCCTCCCCTGGGCCCCATCCTGTGTAAAAGCCAATGACCAGCCTGTGCAGAAGCTCCTTCCAACCCAGGCCCACAGTTCCAGTGCACCGCTGGGAGTCAGCTGATTGCATGCATACACCAAGCACCTGCAGCATAGTCCTGCCTGGGCTAGGTGCATTTATATGTGGTAGTGTCTCATGGCAGGCTGGGCCGTGTAGTCATTGAGAGTCCAGGCTCTGCACACAGACTCTTCCAAACCTTGGCTCTCCTGTTTACCAGCTGTGTGGCTTGGGGAAAGCTAGCTAATATGCCTTCTTTTGCCACAGTTTCCTCATCTGTGAAACAGGCATATGATATCTCTACCTTGTTGGATTGGTTTCAGGGTTAAGTGAGATAATATGCGAAGTGTTTAGCTGAGTGCTTGACACACAGGAAGGGCTGAGGAAAGAGCCCCTGCTGCTATTCCTCCTCCTCCTTATTATTTCTATCATCCTCATTACTCCTCAAGGGCAGAGCTGTTATCCCCATTTTGCAGATGGGGAAGCTGAGGCCCAGCAAGGTTAAGCAACCTACTCAGTGTGACACAGCTGGCCAGTAACACAGCTGAGATTTAAACCTGGCTTTGTCCAGTGCTCCTGCAACACAGCTGGTCCCTTGGATAAAGCAAGCACAGGGTGAGGGGTGTCCCAGCCTGGGAGTGCCGCGTAGTGGACCCTCCTATTACATCCCAGTGTTCTTTCTCCACCTTCCAGATTTCTGCACCAGGAGATGAGGGTCGGTAGAGCCCTGGAATGGAGATGTCCTTGACACCTGGGCAGAAGCTGCAGCTGCAGGACCCTGTGGCCACTGGAGATAAGTAATGGTGCCATTTGCGCACCTACTGGAAACGGGAAAGGAACAGTGAGTGACCCCAGGCGAGCACAGGCAGGTGCCAGGAGCCAGGATGCAAGGATGACGTCTCCGGAGGCCCTGGCCTCCCTCCCGCCTGGGCGCTAGGAGCCATCCCGGGGCTCCGGCCAGGAGCCCTGCTGCCCAGGGGCATGGCCAAACCTTTCTTCCGACTCCAGAAGTTTCTCCGCCGAACACAGTTCCTGCTGTTCTTCCTCACGGCTGCCTACCTGATGACCGGCAGCCTGCTGCTGCTGCAGCGGGCCCGAGTGGCCCTCCCACAGGGCCCCCGGGCACCTGGCCCCCTGCAGACCTTGCCAGTGGCCGCCGTGGCCCTGGGCGTGGGCTTGCTGGACAGCAGAGCGCTGCATGACCCTCGAGTCAGCCCAGAGCTCCTGCTGGGCGTGGACATGCTACAGAGCCCCCTGACCCGGCCCCGTCCCGGCCCCCGCTGGCTCCGGAGCCGCAACTCGGAGCTGCGTCAGCTGCGTCGTCGCTGGTTCCACCACTTCATGAGTGACTCCCAGGGACCGCCCGCCCTGGGCCCCGAGGCTCCCAGGCCCGCCATCCACAGCCGAGGTAGGCGCTCAGCTGCATTTAGGGGAGCTGTTCCCAGGACCCCTATTCAGGGTCACAGGTTTGGTGTCGTCTTTCTCTCTTCAAATTCATAGCCTTCACCGCTAGATGGTTCTTTCCTTCTGCTCTGCGGGACAGGAAGGGGCCTGTGACGTGAAGTCCTTTAGGGTTTTGCTCACTCACCGGCTGGAATTCCACATGACTCAAGGCTGAGATGTTGTGAGCAGGTCACTTAGCACTCCGGCTTTGGATTCAGACAGACGTTGGCTGGAATCCTGGCCAACAATTTTTTTGTTTCTCAGGCGGTGGATCACCTGAGACCAGGAGTTCGAGACCAGCCTGGCCAACATGGTGAAACCTGTCTCTACTAAAAAATATAAAAATTAGCCAGGTGTGGTGGCACATGCCTATAATTCCAGCTACTTGGGAGGCTGAGGCAGGAGAATCCCTTGAACCCAGGAGGCAGAAGTTGCAGTGAGCCGAGATTGTGGCATTGCACTCCAGCCTGGGTGACAGAGCAAGACCCTGTCTCAAAAAATATATATAATAATAATAAAAATAAAAATATAACTGACGAGCAGAGGGGAGGGCTCAGCCCTGAGTGCAGAGCGTGTATGTCTCAGGAAACCAGTGGCACCCCTTTACTTTAAGTTACCCCTAATGACTTATAGAGGTGATGGAAGGGACTCCAGTAAAAGCAAGAGAGATTGTGGCTAGATATAAGCAGAACTGATATCCACATTTATATACCAGTATGGTCATATCAGTTGTTAAAATAATTGCACTACTTCCAGGTTGGTTGGTAAATGGTTCCTGACCTGGGCCGCTGGGGTGCCTCTACACTCTGGCTACCTCCCCAGTGGCCCCCAGACCTCCCCCTTATCCAGCAAAGAGAGGGTTAATGTGATTCCAGTACCAAATGGTGGCAATTCCGAACAGTCAGTGCCCTCCATAGGTTGTCCAGTATTGTGAATGTGTGCCAGGATTGAAGGAAGAATTTGCTCTCCTTTGAACAGTGTAAGAACCAGGTCTGGGGAGGCTGTGCCGTCATGGTCATCAGAGAATGGGGGAAGGCAGAGTGCTGACCTGCAGGTCCTCTGGGCCCCTTCCTGTCGTGGGGCTCCATGGGCCAAGCACAGCCAGTCGGGCCTCACTGGCGGAGAGCAGCCCGCGGCCCAGCCCTCGGGACAGCTGCTGGGGCTGCAAACAAAGCGGGTGTCTCTCTGTGGCCCGGGCAGCCCGCCATCCTCCTGAAAGGGGATCCTGCAAGGCGCGGAAGCTGCAGGAGGCACCATCAATCACTGAGCATTTCATTATACCTTGGACAACATCCATAATGGAATAAAATGTCAGTAAGTTTACTAGGGGAAAAATAGTAACTTCTCCATAGCCAGTTTGTTTTTTATTGATAGTAATTTCCAAAGACATTCCAATATCTTCAAAGCCATCGTTAATAGCCTCACGGAGTGTCCATTTTGATGTGCAAATGAACAGATGCAGAGTCACAGACAATAAGGCAATGCCTCCATTTCAGCCGAAAGTAATAAATCCGCCTCAGAATGGGTCCCAGTGTATCCCTCGGAAGTACTTTCTTTCCTGAACATTCTCGCCTCTGTCGGGGAGTTAGAAAAGCTGTTCGTTCTGCGTCCAGATAAAAGAGCTCGCCTCCTCCTCACAAACAGAGGGGCCGTCTGTGTCTCAGGCCCCTTGCTGCACACTGAGACGGGGCCAGCCAGGCCCGGGCTCGCCCTCCATCAAATGGCCGGCTGGTCACAGGTGGACCATTCCTTGTTTCCAGAAGAACCAGAGCCTGACTGCTTGAAACAATTTTTTTTCTCTCTCTTTTATTAATGTGTTAATTATTCAGCCAATATTTACTGATCCATCCATCACACATCCCAGGTTAGAGTGTAGGATCAGAATCATAATGGCTGTTACTTATTTGAACATCTGTTACGTGCCAAGCGTTGTATTGTATAGACATACATCTGTTATCTCATTTAATTTAATCTTCAAACAGCCTTATGATGTAAGTGGTGCTATCACTGTTTTAATGATGAAGAATTTGAGTTTCAGGGAAGAAAAATATTTTAAATGTTTTCATTATTAATAGCAATATATTAACGGTAAAAACAATCGCTGCTGGGTAATGACTGCATGCCAAGCCTTGTATTAGACATTTCACATGTGTTACCTTATGGAATTTTCACAACTACCTCGTGGAATTGGAACCACATCCCCATTTTATAGATGGAGAAGTTGAGGCTCAGAGAGAGGCAGCCGCACATCCCAGGTGGCACAGCCAGATACTGGTGGAGCCTGTTCCCAAAGGCTGTTTCCATTCACTTCCCCAGAAGCTTGTGCAGCCTGGGAAGCACGTACAGCAACAGGCAGTCTCAGCCTGGGAAGGTCTTGAGCCCAAGCACCTTGAAAACCTTGTGGTTAATTTCCCATCTACAGTGATAAATGTTTAATAATCCTGAGCTTATGCTTTGACTGTTTAATTGAAAGCTGAAACGGAACTTCTTTGCTGAGCAACCCATCACAAATTTCTCAAATATTAGTTTTCTTTTGCTAAGTAGGCAGGCGGAGGAGAAGGATTCATTCTCACTGACGTGGGTGAAAGCTCCGTGCAGTGGTCCACGCCGGTGGCGGTGGACCTGAGGCTTACAGAAGGAGAGAGGTGCACGTGGGGCTGGATGTCTGGGCAGCGGGGGGGCAGTAGCATGTGCCTGTGCGCATGGCCACATGTGCTGATGGGTGTCCCCAGATGAAGGTGACCTCAAGAGGCTCAGAGCCTGGCAGGGAGCCAGGCAAACATTGGAGAAGGTGGCTGTTGTTCCCTCCTCAGCCCTGGGGTTCTCTGGTCTGAGGGTCTCCTGGGTCCCTTGGGTCTTGGTGTGGTGGGGAGTCCTGTCTCCTGCCATCTTGCTTGTTCTCCTCTGATTTGCCTTAACATAGGGCCCAGGATATTGCACCTTGGTGCACTCAGTAAGACCATCCCCGCCTTCATATATATATGTGTGTATATATATGTGTGTGTATATATATGTGTGTGTGTATATATGTGTGTGTGTATATATGTGTATGTGTGTGTATATATGTGTGTGTGTATATATATGTGTGTGTGTATATATATATATGTATTTATGTACTTCGTGCATTACTGCTAGTCCCCATGAATAATAAATAGTACTATAATTGTTCATTCATATATATATATATATATATATATATACACACAGACAGAGTCTTGCTCTGTCGCCCA
>NW_012104920.1:3025170-3031808 GCF_000951045.1 Mandrillus leucophaeus | reverse complement strand
GGTCCCCCAAAGTGCTGGGATTACAGGTGTAAGCCACCACGCCTGACCCCAGCCTTTGTATTTAGGCTCTCGGCTCCTAACTTTGCACCCTCCAGGCATGTCAGCATGGTTTTTAGGAGCTGGAACCCACCGTTCACAGTCAGGCGCGGATGTTGACATTGCGCCTATCCCTGGCGAGTCACCGGGGGGTCACCAGCTCTGGTAAAGGTGTAATTCCTGTCCTCTAGGAGCCTTCAATCATGTTGCAGAGATAGGACGCACAGGTGTAAAAGATATATATTTGGAGATGGAGTCTTGCTCTGTCGCCAGGCTGGAGTGCAGTGGCACCATCTCGGCTCACTGCAACCTCCGCCTCCCAGGTTCCAGCAATTCTCTTGCCTCAGCCTCCCGAGTAGGTGGGACTATAGGCATGTGCTACCACACCAGGCTAATTTTTGTATTTGTAGTAGAAATGGGGTTTCACTATGTTGATCATGCTGGTCTCGAACTGCTGACCTCCAGTGATCCACCCACCTCAGCCTCCCAAAGTGCTGGGATTACAGGCACAAGCCACTGTACCCAGCCAGGTGTAAAAGATTTTTGACTCCAACAGCTAATGGCAAGGGTATAGATGGTGGATGAGTTTTTCAAGCATAGCATATAAAAACCCAGAGAAAGGGGAGGCCACTGTGCGCTGGCATGGTCAGGGTCGGAGATGTAAGGCCTGAGGACAGGCAGGAAGCGAAGGGTAGGTAGGCGGGATGAGCAGTGACAGGCCCAAACCTGGAGGCCAGAGACATGAGCCTGAGCAAGGGGAGGCGGTGTGGGTGGGCACGTATGTGTTCGACAGGTGAGGAAACTGTGGCACAGAAGGTTGAAGTTATTTAGCGAGGGCAGAGGTGGAATTAAATGTGGCGTTTACTGTCAGACAGAGTCTCACTCTGTCACGCAGGCTGGAGTGCAGTGGCACGATCCTGGCTCACTGCAACCTCCACCTCCCAGGTTCAAGTGATTCTCCTGCCTCAGCCTCTGGAGTAGCTGGGATTACAGGTGTGTGCCACCACATCCAGCTATTTTTTTTTTTTTAATTTTTTTTTATTTTTAGTAGAGACAGGGTTTCACCATGTTGACCATGCTGGTCTTGAACTCCTGATCTCAAGTGATCCACCCGCCCCGGCCTCTCAAAGTGCTGGGATTATAGGTGTGAGCCCGCGCCCAGCCCCCGCCTTTGTATTTTGGCTCTCTGCTAAATACAAATAAAAGTCACTCGTCGATGAGGGGCCAGAAGCGGATGGTTGGCAGGCTTCCTCCCCTAGGCCACTCAGTGGTGCCTTGGCTCCCCCAGCCGCTGCCCCAGACCAGGCTCTTGGCAGGAACAAAGACAGTCTCCGTTGCCCTCATGGAGCACCCAGGCCTGTGGACCATCGGGACTTTCCTCCTCCCCGAAAAGCCGCTTGGGAGCCGCTGGCAGGCTGCTGGGAGGCCTTGGGCGTGTTACTTCCCAGAGGCAGCCTAATTTCTCTGGAGGCAGCGGCGCGCTCCCCAGATGACATGAATGAGTGGAACGCAGCCCTTCCTGCGGAGACGTGCGGCGTCTTTATCACAGGTGCCCGATCCAGATCTTGCGCAGCTATTGTGGGTGTGCGTTCACAGCTTGGGGGCCGTGTGACGGCGTGTTTGCAGATTCCCACGCCGCTCCTTCAAAACACTGGTGCGCGTGACATTTACATGCCTACCCGCGTTCGCATCGGGACTGCCATCTCCGAGCTTCTCTGCGCATCTCTGGGAGATGTCTCCCTCCCTCGGGGTGGCAGGGCAGGGCTGTGAAAGACTCTCGCTGGTGCGTGTGGGCACGGCTGGCCTCTCACTGCCACTGCAGCATGGGTGTCCCCGGCATCCCCTTCCAGGGATGTGTGCAGGTGACCAGCCTGGAGAGGCCTCTGCGGTCACTTGGCCCTGCTGTTTCCCACACAGGACGCTTTCTCCTACTCTTAACGGACTCTGCGGACACACTCCAGAGATGGGGCCTTACTCCCTCTTAGGATGACAGACTTTATCTTGAGATAGCTTGCCCCGTTTGAAAGCTCTTCCTTGAATTTGCTAAAATCAAACTTGCCCTAAGGGATTTCTTCTCTTTGGCCCACAAGGACCTTGTCTCTCAGGACACTTGCCAAGGTAGAGAGGCCGCTCTGAGCCCAGGGAGGGCAGGGCTGGAGAGGAGGGGTGGAGCCCATGAGAGGTAATCCAGCCTTCCCAACTTGTGAGTTGGGGGCAGTGGAAGAAAGCAGTGGTCAGGCTGACGCCAGGCTCCTGGCAGAGCTGTCTGGGTGGACAGTGGGCCATTAACTAAGAGAAAATGGGCAGGAAACAAACAAGAGGGAGGTGTCAGATGCTCCCTTGACTCAGCACTGAGGGGGAGGTTGCCTGCAGCTCTCATCCCCCGGGTTTCTCTGAGAAGTGGCCTTGGCCAGGAAGGGAGAGGTTCCCCTGGCTTTTCCTAAGGGTGGGCCCGTGATTCCTGGGCCTCTGGTGTCAGCCATGCTTCCCTTTCTGCAGGCACCTACATTGGATGCTTCAGTGATGATGGCCACGAGAGGACTCTGAAAGGAGCTGTGTTTTATGACTTGAGAAAGATGACTGTCTCCCACTGCCAGGATGCGTGTGCGGAGCGGTGAGTGCTGGGTCCTGGGCTGTTGATTCCACTGGGAGGAAGGTCCAGGGACAGTTCTAGAGTGACGAGGCATATCAGCTACCAGTTGGCTGTCATAGCATAATTAGAATGCACTGATCAGATCCCAGTTGTCCAGAAGAAAGAAAGTTTGTTGGCAGATGGCCTGGGTGCTGGATGCTGGGTGATGGCCTGGGTGCTAGATGCTGGGTGATGGCCTGGGTGCTGAGAGCTGGGTGATGGCCTGGTGCTGGGAGTTGGGTGCTGGATGCTGGGTGGTGGCCTGGGTGCTGAGAGCTGGGTGATGGCCTGGTGCTGGGAGTTGGGTGATGATCTGGGTGCTGGGAGCTTGGGTGCTGGTGCTGAGTGCAGGGAGATGCGACTTCCAGTCCAGCCATAGCTGGGACTCAGCGTGTGACTTTGGTGAGTTCTTTTCCTTCCCTGGGACTCCGTTTACTTATCTGTTTTACAATAAGATAAAGGGCTTTAACTGAGATTTCTCTGAGAAGATCTTTCCAGCTCTGGTAGGAAAAGTATTTTCACCTTGTGTGTATAACAAGGTTTACTTTTTCTGATACTTCCAGCTCACCCAATAGTTGCCAGACACTTACCATATGCCAGGGCAATGGTCCCTAATGTCAAGGCCTTCACAATTGACTGTGTATGTGTGTGTGTGTGTGTGTGTGTGTGTGTGTGTGTGTACACATCTGAGAGAGGTGGGTTAAACAGAATCAGACTTCACCCTTCACTTATTTATCCCACAGATTTTTTTCACTTTTGTTATGTCATATAAATTCTTTCCACAGTCGGCTAGGTAGCAATGGGTTATCCCCATTTTACAGATGGAGAAACTGAGGCTGGGGAAAGAAAAGACAAGGTCCTTACGGAAACATACGTCATAGTCTAGATAAAGTGGAAACAGGATGATACATTCTCTTTTTAGTCTCCTAATAGATCAGGAAACTGAGACTCGGAGATGGTAAGTGATATTCAGGGTCTCACCGCTAGGACTAGGACGTGGTCAAATGGGGACTTGAAGCTTGTGTTTGGATTTTCATTCTGGGCTTTTCACATCTAGATCCACTGATTTGAAAGTGTTGACTGCTTTCTGTAGTTGGAGTCCTGTGTGATTCACTGTGGGTTCCATTTCCAACCTTTCTTTACCTATGGTATTACAACTAGGTAAAAGTAAGTAGAGAAATGGCTGTGGAGATGAGGGCTGCGTGTAACAAGACATGACATGTGGCAGGCAATTCAGACCAGCTCATGGCCACTCACCAGGGTAAACTGTTAAATTTTTAGAGTTGTTGTAAGCCCATTATAAAACTATTGGTAGCTTAAAATCTTCTACAGTGGGAGTGTTTACACCACAGAAATTGGCAAACAGTACAAACCAGAGCTCTCCTGGTCACATACTGAGAACCAGTTTACAGGCACATCACAGATTTAGACCCATTATAACCTGTGACCAGGCACCCTGCAGGGCAGAACTCAGGGCTGGCGAGAGGGAGCAGTGGGGCTGGTTCCATTAGTTTATCACAAAGGAAAGACTGTTCCCTGAACTTAGCCAGGTGACCCTTGAGTGTGGCTGGAGACTGATTCCTAAGACCAGCCATAGGCTGACGGCTGTAGCCCCTGTCTGCCTGTTCACCCAGACCAGCTTCAAGTCCAGCCCATATCCCTACTCCAGACCCAGTTGCCACTGCATGACCACATAAATCCTCTCCACAGTCTGCCAGGTAGCAATGAGTTATCCCTCTTAGGCAGATGGAGAATCTGAGGCAGGAGAAAGAAGAGACAAGGTCCTTGCTTAAACATACTTTCTAGTCTAGATCAAGCTGAAACAGCCTGCAGTTTAGACCCCAGCCCTAGCTCTGGGCCAAGGTCCGGACTCACCCAGGCCCTGTCTCCCTTCAGGTCCTATGTCTACGCCGGCTTGGAGGCCGGGGCGGAGTGTTACTGCGGGAACCGGCTGCCAGCGACGAGCGTCGGGCTGGAAGAGTGTAGCCATGAGTGCAAAGGCGAGAAGGGCTCTGTGTGTGGCGCTGTGGACCGGCTCTCCGTGTACCGTGTAGACGAGCTGCAGCCGGGCTCCAGGAAGCGTGAGTAGGCCAGCCTCTCTCTGAACCCTGTCCATCCCACTCACTCCGGCTGCTTGTCTCCCACAGCCTCTCATTCCAAACTACCTGGGGCAGAACCCGTGCCAACCTCCGCCCTCCCTTCCCTATTGCCATCACTGGACGGGCTCCTGGCAGGGCGGGGATGGGGCTAGGGTCCATCAAAGGCTTAATTGCTTGAGTTCCTCACTGAAGCATACCTTTGCTTGTCCCCTGCAGGAGAGAGAGACTGATTGGGAGGCCTGAGTGTGCCTCAGACATGCTGTGTGGCCTCCGGCAGCTTACTGCCCCTCTCTGAGCTATAGTCTATTTTGTAAATTGCAGAGGGAGACCTAGATTTCTTTCTTTTTTAAAAATTTTTATATTTTATTTTTTATTTTTGAGATAGAGTCTCACTCTGTCACCCAGGCCAGGCTAGAGTGCAGTGCCGCGATTTCAGCTCACTGCAACCTCCACCTCTCAGGTTCAAGCAATTCTCCCGCTTCAGCCTCCCGAGGAGCTGGGATTACAGGCACCCGCCACCACACCCGGCTACTGTTTTTTTGTATTTTTAGTAGAGACGGGGTTTCACCATGTTGGCCAGGCTGGTCTTGAATTACTGACCTCAGGTGATCTGCCTGACTTAGCCTCCCAAAGGGCTGGGATTGCAGGCGTGAGCCACGCACCCAGCCGGGAGACCTATATTTCTAGCAATGGTGTGAGCCAGTCAGAAAATTCCCTAACTATAAAGCGCCTAGAAATGCTGCAGAACATGTAGCAAACATTATTGTAAATGCATAGCTGAACTAGCAGGAAAGTAAGACAATCCCTTGGATCCGGAAATGAAGAACAAAGAGCCACAGTGGGGAGAGGTACAGATATGCTGTGTGGCCCTGGGGCTCAGCGGAGGGAAGCCGCCAGGCTGGGTGGCCACTCAGTTTAGATCTTAACGTCTAAGCAGGATAGGGAAGGAGGCCTTGGGCTTCTCAGGGCGAGGAATTGGATTGAAACTTTTGTATACAGTGGGATTCAATTTCACTGAAATGTAAATCAGCGAAAGTTTAGATTAAAAAAAAATATATATCTCCCACCCATTCAGAGAGTTAGAACAAAGCTTGTCTGTCTTGACCTGAGTTCAGGTGAAGATAAACGTCTTCCTAAGAATTTGTAACCACCGCACAGGCTTGCATTTGTATGCATTTGGGAGTTCGAATGTATATGATCTGCCTGAAAGTTTCAACATGAAAGTTGGCTCTGGGTCACCTGGAGGTTCTGGCAGAGCCAAATGCAGTGTCCCCTTGAGAGCTGTGCCACCAACCCAAGCGCAGCGGTGCCCAGCGGCGAATACTCACTGAGTGCTGGGTTCAAAGTGGTGGAACTCAGGAGGAAACAGTCAACCAAGCTGACACGTCAGGAAGCAAGATTGGACTCCAAGGAATTTCAGTGCAAAGGGCTAGCAAATAGAGATGGCCCTGCAGGGGCCCAACTCAAAGGAGGAGTTGGAAACTCAGATTTGTCCTCCCTGCAAGATGATGAGCACAAATCCACTTCCTCTAATCACAGAAGGCTCCTTGATAAAATAATAGGGCTGTGCACCATTGCACATGCTGAGGACCATTCTTTTCATGGTTGGGAGAGGCGGGTTGGGAAGGAGTCAGAGCCTGGGAGACCACCCCCACCACTGGCAAGGGTAGGGCAGCGGTGATGGACGCAGAGGCACAGCCCTGGGTCCAGGCTTGCTGACTCATGGACACGACCGCCTCTGGTCATGCCCTAGTAACAGGGCTCCAGGAGAGCTGATGGATTAGTTCAAGAATGGGGCAGAGCCCAGGTAAAGAGGTATGGGATCAGCTGGGCGTGGTGGCTCATGCCTGTAATCCCAGCACTTTGGGAGG
>NW_012104920.1:3003150-3024757 GCF_000951045.1 Mandrillus leucophaeus | reverse complement strand
GCAGGGAATGGGTTTTCCAAGCAGCACAAAAGCCGAGCCCTGATAACCGTGGCTGAACCTAAAAGCCACCCGGGCTGGCAGCTATCTGTGGGGTCCCAGTGCCAGGGAGAGCTGCTCCGTGTTTGACCCCAGCTGACCGGTGCTTCTTAGGTGCCTCTTGCATTCAAACAGGATGTGTCTGGGAGCTCAGGGTTCCAGATGGGGCAAATGGGGACAGGGGTGGAGAAACTGACAACACACCGTTTAGCTTACAGGTTCACCAGTGACACCATTAACTCGACAGTTTCTCATCGACACCTACTCTGCCAGGCTCTGACCTCACCCAGAGGTTCGCCATGGCACACGGGCAGAGTCCTGTCCTGCCACGTGGACATCCAAATAGGCTTCCTGAAGACCAAACGGCTCCACGCTGGCTTCTTGGAGCTTTTATTTCTTTGGTTTCAAACAACATTCCTACCCCCAAGTAAGACCAATTCTATATGTGGACTCCTGGTGGCCCTCCCAGCCCCACCCGCCTGCCCAGTCATTGGTTCTGAGAGGCAGTTGTTTTGCTTTAGGTCACCCATGGATTAAGAGACAGATGGTCCAATCATTCAAGCCAGCCCTAGATCTGGAGTTGGCTGGACTTGCTGTCATGGTTAGTGTTGAAGATGGTGTCCTAGCTGCCCCTGTGGGCAGGCTGTGGAGCGCCCTGTGAGGTACCCTTGCCTTCCTGCCCCCTTCTTGAGGGGAGGAACTGACAGGATCAAGAGGTGACCAGGTGACCACCATTGTGAGCTGCAGCTTCTGCCAGCAAGGAACATTCACAAGGAGTAAGACCCATGAATGTGCTCCCCAGATTGGAATCAGAGTGGGTTCTGAGCAAGTCATCAACGTCTTCGCCTTGGAGGCATCATTCTGCCCCAAGTGGCCCTCAGGCTCCCTCCTGGGGAGTGAGGGAGACCGGACTGTACCAAGTGACAACCTGTATCCTGAGAGTTGCATCAGAGGCAGCCAAGGCTTCCTTCTTTAGCGGCTCACGGATCGCTCACCTGTTGCAGTATACGCAGTGCCTTCCTGCTTTATCTCATTCAGTTCATTCATTCGCTCAGCACATAGTGGGTGCCTGCTGTGTGTCGGGATCGGGGCTGGGTGTGGAGAACACAGGGGTCACCCAGGATGTAGCCTCCCCTCAGGAGCTGTGTTCTGGAGGCCCCGTGGCCCCCTTTTGTCTCTCCCTGTGGCCCGGGGCTTGCTGGAATCTTGATCCCTCCCCCATCTCTGGATCACGCCTGCCCTGCTGACTCTCCCCATTGTCTCTTCTACCCCTGTGGAGCTGGTTGAGGACCAGTGCCCAGTCCATTGCAATGTTTGTTCTTTGAGGCTCCAATCATGCCAAAGAACAGGAAAGAGTTTTGTGAGCCCAGCACCTGCCACCACCCTCGACCTTGACACCAAAAGCCAGGGCAGAAACGTGGTAGTGGGGAGACGCGGCCCCATCAGGGGATATGCGTGGGTATACATTGTTCCTCATGACCACCCTAGGAGCTACGCTGTATGTAGCTGAGGAAATTGAGAGTCTGAGCGCGAGACATGGCAGAGTTGCAGAGCTAGTCACTGGCAGTGCAAGGACTTGAACCTAAGCACTTATGACCCTAAGCCCTGGTGTTTTCCTCACACTAGGCTGGTGTCTGTGCCCTAATAGGTCGTGCCCTGACACATGGACCTCAGTGCTGTGGTCAATTGAGATGAGCTTCCAGATCCAGGGTTTGGTCCTACTTGGTGGATTCTGGCTGGTGAGACGGTTTCTGCTTGCACCACGTGGTGTGGCAGCTAGAGAGCCGGGGGAGATGCTCAGCCCTGGGAGACCCCGTGTGGCGAGGAGCATGGGGTAAGAATCAGGATGCCGTCTAGAGAAACCCTGACGAGTCTGGAAGAAATAGGAGCAGTTGATGCAAGAACATTCCAGAAAGTTCGTTCAGCTCCGAGGAAGCCAGCTAGGGCACGGGACGTTTCCACCTGGAGGTTCTACAGAGCAGCAGGAGGCTTGGCGGGAGGCTTCTTTGTAACATGGGCTTGAGGAGTGTTCCTAGAAATTGAGTGGGAGTTCGAGATCAGAGAGAGGCAAACCTTGCACAGAGGCAAAGCAGTGGGATGACTCCAATGGCACGGCAAGAGCAAACCTGGCCGGGTTTCAGATTTCCATGTCTGCTTTTCTTTTAATGCGTCTTCTGGGAAGATATCGGATTTTTCACAGGATCAGCCTGTCAGGTCACCTACCATGGAAGGAATCTGGCACCTGGTAACTGCACCATCCAAATTTGTTGAAGGAAGGAAAGGAAGGAAGGAAGGAAGGAAGGAAGGAAGGAAGGAAAGAAGGAAGGGCATTATGGAGAATTGACAGAAGCAAGGGAAGGAAGGAAGGAAGGAAGGAGGGAGGGAGGGAAGGAAGGAAGGAAGGAAGGAAAGAAGGAAGGGCATTATGGAGAATTGACAGAAGCAAGAGAAGGAAGGAAGGAAGGAACGAACGAAGGAAGGAAGGAGGGAAGGAAGGAAGGAAGGAAGGAAAGAAGGAAGGGCATTATGGAGAATTGACAGAAGCAAGAGAAGGAAGGAAGGAAGGAACGAACGAAGGAAGGAAGGAAGGAAAGAAGGAAGGGCATTATGGAGAATTGACAGAAGCAAGGGAAGGAAGGAAGGAAGATATGCATGCATTAGGAGAACTGGCAGAAGCAAGAGAGGGAAAGAAGGAAGGGAGGGAGGGAGGGATGAGGGAGGGAAGGAAGAAGGGAGGAAGGAATGACTTATGGAGAACTGACAGAAGCAAGAGCTGAGTGCTGCAGTTTCAGCCACGTGGTCCCTTGTAGGTGACCCTGGACAGTCAAGGTCCTGATGCCCGGTTTCTCTTAGGAGTGCAGCATGACTATGTCCCACCCAGGGCCGTTTTCCCTCCCTGATTTGAAATCTGCGCCTCCTCAGTTTATTTATACCTGTCTCGGGACCTAAAGCCAGCATTTTCCCTGGTGCCAGGCACCAACAACTGGACACCGTCTCTTACCAGAAACCCCTCTCTTTCCCCACAGGGCGGACCGCCACCTACCGCGGGTGCTTCCAACTGCCAGAGAACATGACACACGCCTTCCCCAGCTCCCTGATACAAGCCAATGTGACCGTGGAGACTTGCTCGGGCTTTTGTTCCCAGAAAGTAAGACCAAATGATCATTTCACAACCCGTTTCCTTTAAGTGTGTGTGGTGGTCCCAAGAGACTGGGATGCCTGTGCTGGGCTGCGGGTGTCCACTCTGGCAGTCCAGATGGGAGCAGAGGATGCGGGCATGGGTGGGAGGCAGGCATACAGCAGGTGCCACAGAGGGAACCGGCAGGGAGCCCTTCGCCTCTGTCCGCCATGTGAGGCTGGGTGGGGAATTGTCAGCAAGGCGGATGGAAGGAGCCGAAAGGAGAGTGCCTTTCTGGATGCCAACTCTTGGCACAAGTGTCAGATGTTAAATCGACTTGGTTTGGAAGCCAGAAGATGCTGGCTCGGGACTTGGGGATAGCTGATGGATTTTCTGTTATTGGTGCTGACAGTGTTGGACTGTGAATCTGATGACAGGGGCTGCAGCCACACTTGCATCGTTGGTTCAGTCTGAGCTGAGGAGTAGAGCATGACCCCGTGGAGGGGCAGGGCTAGGCACCGAAGGCCACTGACCCTGCATTGTATGCCAGCTCTGGGGTGGGGAAAGTTGGTCAAGGCCAGAGGGGCCTTGCGAAAAGCAGGGCCAGGAGTGTGTGAAGCAAGGCTGGGGAGACCCAGCAGACTCTGTCCAAGGAACTCTGAGATCTCAGGCTGCAGTCCAGCAGACTCCAGATTGGGGCGGATGCTGTGGCTCTAGAAATGGCCTTCTGTGGCAGTAGGCTTGGTGCTGGGGCTGTTTGACATATGCTGGGGTTGCAGTACCCTCAATGTGGCTTTGGTACTTGGCAATGTAGCAGAACAGGGCTAAGGCAAGAGGAGGGCTAAGGCGAGAGGATGGCCTTGGCCAGGATGATGATGACGATGATGACAATCAACAGAAGCTGCCATTCTTTTTTTTTTTTTTTTTTTTTTTTTTTTTGAGACAGAGTCTCGCTCTGTCGCCCAGGCTGGAGTGCAGTGGCCGGATCTCAGCTCACTGCAAGCTCCACCTCCAGGGTTCACGCCATTCTCCTGCCTCAGACTCCCGAGTAGCTGGGACTACGGGCGCCCGCCACCTCGCCCGGCTAGTTTTTTGTATTTTTTTTTTTTTTAGTAGAGACGAGGTTTCACCGTGTTAGCCAGGATGGTCTCGATCTCCTGACCTCGTGATCCACCCGTCTTGGCCTTCCAAAGTGCTGGGATTACAGGCTTGAGCCACCGCGCCCGGCAAGAAGCTGCCATTCTTAATCACTCATTCCATGCCAGGTACTATTCCACGCGCTTTATGGGTTAACTCATGTAATCCTCCTACCAACCGTACAGCGTAGGTGCTGTGAGTATCTGCGTCTTCCCGGTGATAAAACAGGCAGAGAGTTGGAGGCGTGTGCCTGAGGTCACACAGCCAGTAAGTGGTAGGGTCAGGATTTGAACTCAGATAGCTCCATAGTCTGCTTGGGGTTGAAGGGTGCAGGGGTGGACTTCAATGAGAGCAGATATGACCAGACCTGCAGGAGCAGCACAGCCTTCTGCTGCTGCACCCCCTACTCCCACTCTCCCTGCTTCCCGTGTTCCACCGCGCTCTGGGGACGCCTCCCTTGGAGGGGACTGGAGAATAAAGCCTTTCACATGTGCTTTCTTCTCGTCCAAGTGCATCCTTTGAAGTGGTTCTCCTGCATCACCAGCGTTTCCAAAGCCACAGCCAAGGATGTCTTGGGCATCAGGATACCCACAACACAATGAAATGAGCCACAAAGGCAGTTGGTTGATTTGCAGACATCTGGCCTGGGGACCTCCTCATCCTGTCTCCTCCTCGTGGGAGCAGAGCGATGGGTAGAGGCAGCAAGGATGCCCGCTCAGCTGCCAGCCCTGCTGGTGCTCTCAGGAGGATGAGCCACCCTCCCAGGGCTTCCCTCGCACCTCTAGCTCAGAGCACTTCCCTTGAGAGGCCCTCTCGTTGGAATCAAAGGAACTCTGTGGGCCAGACCAGGCTGAAAGCAGGCCGCCCTTGAGCAACCAGTTTGGAGACTCCTGCTGTGTGCTGGGCACGGCACTGGGAGCCTTCCTGCGGGGGATTATCTGCTTTGATCCTCCCGGTAGCTCCCAATGGGAGATACTCAGATCCCTGCTTGCTGCGAGAGGCTGGGCAGGTGTGCAGAGCTGAGAGCCTTCACACACAGGCACAGAGCGGCCGGCTTTGCAGGCCCTGCTCCTGACGCCACACACAGCCCGTGCTTTTACATACTGCTGCCACTTGGTGTTATGGAAGGGGGAAGAGACAGAGAAGACGAGGAGGAAGAGGAGGAAAAGAAAGGAGTGGCCATGAGCCATTAGTGTTTCGGACTATTTTTAAATAGGAACGTGCTTACTTGGAGCACAATGAAGACGCCAAAGGGCATAGCAGGGAAGCCTTCCTCTCACTCCATGCCTTTCCTTGCCTAGATTGTCCTGGCTTCTCATGTCTACTTCCACAGAGACTGAATCTTCAAGCAGCCGCATCCTTGCCTATTCTGTAATCAGCCCCGCAGCGGGGAAGGAGCTGCCCCTGCCTTTCTGCACTGAACCCTTCACTGGACAGCCTGTCTCAGAGATTGTCCCGCAACGCGACACAGAATGCTTTCTCATGCTTTTTTACCATTACACGGATGTCCTATCATGTATTTAACCAGTTCCCTGCTGTTCAGCATTTCGCCTACTTCCAGCCTTCACAAACAATGCGGCAAGGACTGCCCGTGTATGTACATAGATCACTTTGTATGAGTGAATCTGTAAGAAAAATATTCCTTGGAGATGCTGGGTCAAAGACTGAGTGTCTTAATCATTTTGGTAAACTTTGCCAAGTTGTCCTTGGCAAGGATTGTATTCACTTTATACCCCGATCAGTGATGTGTGAGGGGGAGGCAAGGCACCCTCATAACCTGTCTTTTGTGTGTGTTGGGGGGTTCAAAGCAGCATTTTAGGTAGATGCCTCAGTTTTCTGGGGCTCCTCCCTTTGGGTACCTCGTTAGGGCTCAGAGAGTTCTTTTTTTTTTCCTGCTCTGTTGCCCAGGTTAGAGTGCCATGGTGTGATCATAGCTCACTGTAGCCTCTGCCTCCTGGGCTCAAGTGATCCTCCCACCTTGGCCTCCTGAGTAGCTGCGACTACAGGCACCCATTACCATGCCCAGCTAATTTGTTTGTGTATTTTTTGCAGAGACGGGGGTCTCACCAAGTTGCCCAGACTGGTCTTGAACTCCTGGGCTCAAGCAGTCTGCCCTCCCCACTCCCAAAGTGCTGGGATTACAAGCACGAGCCACTGTGCCCAGCCAGTCCAGAGAGTTCGTATTTGTGATTACAGAGCAGAATGTAAAGACTTAAAACTCTTCAACTTGTATTTTCAGCCTTTCTTCGTATTTACTGGCATAAATCCAGATCGCTGCAGTTTCACACCGGAGCACGTGCCGGAAGATACATGCAGGCTCTTGGTGTCTTGTGCCATTACACCTTAGCACCTTGTCCATCTCCCCTCACCGTGCATTTCAAGGACAAGTTCCCTTCTCTGCTCTGGCCGGAGCAGTCGTGAGTTGTTTGGGTCAGAACTACATGGAAAGGGCATCCAGATTTCTCAGACACAACCTCTGTCCTCCGCGCTCACCGCATTGGGGTCGGTGCTGACACCAGATCCTTATCCGGCCGCCTCTGCGTGGTGGGATGGGGCTGGGAGGGTGGCGTTTCCTGAGTTCCATTGTTTAGGGCTGCACCATTTGCAGCTGTGAGGAACAGCGTCATCATTTCCAGCTTTAAAGTTTAACAGCTTTAAAGTTTAACGTGGGTATCGGCCGCACATATTCAGTGGGACTTGGCAAAATGCAAGGGCTGAGACGTTGGGCACAGCCAGGGGCAGGTGACTGTCACTGGAGGCAGATTAAGGGCAGTGCCTGAAGGGGGTGAGGAAGGCTTGGAAGGAGGCTGAGAAAGGAAGATGGTTGCAACTTTTGGGAAGGGTTGGAGCTGGAGGATGCAGGGCGGTGTCGGCAGGTGGCTGAGGGGATTGAGGAGTGTGTTCCAAGAGGAGGTAACTGCTGAGTAGGAACGAGGTGGCGGGAAAGCAGCCCAGGGGTCCAGCGTGCAGGGTTACTTGGGGTGCTGTGAAAGGTCAGGGGGCACAAATTGCAGAGGGCCTTGTGATGTAAGAGTTATTAAGAAAGTTATTTTAGGCAGATTGTAAGGTTCTGGGTGGAAATTTTCCTGTAATAAGAAACAACCCCCAAACCATCTCTTTTCTAACAGAAAAGGCGGCTTAAAGGGCCGGGTGTGGTGGCTCACGCCTGTAATCCCTGCACTTTGGGAGGCCGAGGTGGGCGAATCATGAGGTGAAGAGATCGAGACCATCCTGGCCAACATGGTGAAACCCCCCTATCTCTACTAAAAATATAAAAATTAGCCAGGCGTGGTGGTGGGCACCTGTAGTTCCAGCTACTCAGGAGGCTGAGGCAGGACAATGGCGTGAACCCGGGAGGTGGGGCTTGCAGTGAGCCAAGATTGCGCCACTGCACTCCAGTCTGGGTGACAGAGCTAGACGCTGTCTCAAGAGAAAAAAAAAAAAAAAATTAGCTGGGCATGATGGCGCCTGCCTGTAGGCCTAGCTACTGGAGAGGCTGAGGGAGGAGAATCACCTTGCCCCAGGAGGCAGAGGTTGCAGTGAGCCAAGATGGCACCACTGCGCTCCAGCCTGGGTGACAGAGCAAGACTCTGTCTCAAAAAAACAAAAAAAAGAAACGGGGTTCACTCAGTATGGTGATTGCCGCCGTCTTTTCCTTGTCACCAGGTGTACCAAGTGTCATAGCCACCTCCAGATAACACCATGTGTTTCGAACATCATGGCGACCTACATTTGCATAGTAAAGGGCTAAGGTGGGAGGGCCAGGTTTTTCGAGGGCTACGGAAATGACACACCTGATCAAACCAATCCCCTGGGCCTTATGGAAATCAGACACCGCCTCCTCCAGCATCCCAATATAAGCAGCCACTTTTCCGCTGCGCTCGGGGGTTTTCTCATTGTTCAAACCCCCCCCCCCCGTCTCTGTATGGGGGAGCTGTTTTCTTCTTCCTTCTTTCTTACCTATTAAACTTTTCACTCCTTAAAATCACCCCACCCGGTATCTAAACCGGCACGAGACCAAGAACCCTGGTGTTCCTGCAGTCATCAGAGCCGTCTCACTTGGATGCCTGACTCGAGGTTTAGACCTTTTTCAGTGGGTGGGAGGGAGCTACTGTTGGTGTGGCAGGGAGGGGCTGGTATGGCTTGTGTGGCACTTTATAGCTGCAGGTAGGATGTTGTGGAGCAGGGAGAGGATGAGAGCTAATAAAGGAGGGAGTAGGTCTAAGAGACACCACAGGACACCACTAAGGGTTGGAATCCACAAGAGAGGATGTGGGGGCCTGAAGGAAGAAGTGGGAACCTCCAGGGAGGAGGATGAGGCATGGATAGGGTTGGGGGTGGGGTGAGGCAGCTGGCCTGTCCAATGCAGGAGGGAGGTTCTCCTCAGATCCTTCTGGAGACAGCCTTTCTCAGGGGCACCCTCAGAGATGCCGTGGCAAAGCTGCCGCAGAAGTCGACCTGGGACCTGGTTCTGGAGTTAGGGATTTCAGGTAGGGCAAGAACAGTGCTCTGGATGTCGTGCCTTTAAAACCACTGTCCGCCCAACGGAGCGAGCCTTTGGCTCCCAGACTGTCCATCCATTCTCCCTTGTCTCGCCCCTGGATGTGGGTGTAACTTGAACTCAAACCTTCTGAACGGTTAAACCCTCAGCTCTGAGCTCTGCAGATGCCTGGCGGGGATTTTGCTGGAATTCTGACTTCACTCTAGAGCAGGGGTTCACAGCCTTGGATCTGTTGGCATTTGGGGTTGGATAATACTCGTGTTGGGATCTGTCTGTGCGTTGTAGGATATCTAGCAGCATCCCTAGCCTCTACCCACTAGATGCCAATAGCACATCTTCCCTCCATTGTGACACACAGTCCCCAGACGTTGCCGTATGTCCTCTGGAGGGCAAAATCACCCCCGGTGGAGAACCGCAGCCCTGGAGAGGCACCTGAAGATGCCAGGCAGCCATGCCCAGGCATGGCCCATATCCCTGTGGGGCTGAATCCTGGGGAGCAATGGTCTCTTCCAACCATTGTTGAGGATGGAGAAGCAAATTCTGCCTCCAGCATTGAGATCTGATGGATGTGAAATTGGTTAGAAGTTGATCAGACCCAGACCTGCAGAGGCCAGGGACCTCTTCGCAGGGAATGGTATCCTCTCTTCCCTCCTGAATGTTAAGGGTGGCAAGAGAGGTGAATTCGGGGATGTCTGGCTGTATTTGCCTCCTCTGAAGTGCCAAACACGTCCTCTTTGGAAAGGCCAGTGGTGTGGAGGCTGCCGGGCAGTCCCAGTGGCAGCTCTATCTCATCCTAATTTGGCCGAAAAACAAGCTGAAATGTCCTGTGATGTGGGAATGGTTAAATTATGCCACGGCCATACAGTGGACTACAATACAACCATTGAAAATGTTTGCAAAGACTTTGATGATGGAAAATTCTCACAGTAGAGTGTTAAATGGGGCAGAGCTGAGCCTGGGGGTAGGAAGCTGGGGCTTAATTAGAGCTGGCCGTGCTGTGGGGCCAGGAGCAGCAGATGTGAGAGGTGGGGCTTGGAAACAGGAAAAGAGGGGGGAGGGTTCCTTGTTGTGCCCCCACTTTTGAGCACCATCTGAGGCTTATTTGTGGCCCGAGATAAAATGTCTAGTGTTTTTTGCTACTTAGCGAAAATGGATTTGGGGAGCTCCAAGAGTGTAGTTTGACAGAAAAAGAACATTCCAGGCGATATCCGCATCTTAATGATCTGACTCTCTGCCAGCAAGAGGGACTTGACCAATGTAATGTGTTTTTAAAGCCCAGTCAAATGATCTTGTCTAATTTCCTGTGATCGTACTAGAGATGGAAAGAGACCTGCTCATTCTCAGTCCTCTTCAGGATCCTGTTGGCTCCTTTGTTTCAACACAAGGCGAGAGTGAGCAGGGGGCAGCTTCAATATTTGCACTGCTATCAATTCAGATCTGGGGTAATTAGTTTTGTCGCCTGATATTTGTGCTCAAGGACATAGGCCATTTGTGGGGGTGCTCCGAAAGGAGGCCCATGAGCGAAATCTAACACCATCTGCAAATAGGTTACTAATGTGAGACACTCCACCAGCCATTATACCTTGTGATGTGAGGTTTGTTCTCCCAGCAGCTTTTAGTGATTCTGCTGATAAAGGAATCACAGGGAGAGGAGGAAGAGAGGTGGTGCCCTTCCCTTTTCCCCTCTTTTAGCCTCTTTTGGGTGTCTGAATTCTTTATGCATTAGTCACCTGGATGTTTTCCTATTGACATTTCTTCTAAGTTTTTTTTTGTTTGTTTGGTCATTTAATGGTGGTGCTCACCCAGCCACCTTTCAAATGGAAAAGCATGCATTAATATGGAATCTGTTTGTTCTCAGCTGGGCAGCTGTTCTTGCAAAATCCACTTGGATCCCGATAGATGCAGTCTATCCAAGCTAGTAACCTTATGGTCTCCATGGAGCACCCAAGTTCATGTTTTTGCCAAGGGTTGGGTGTGTAAGAGTCTGGGTTTTGTGAGCCTTGAGAATAAGAATTTTCTCTTTGACAGAATGCTGTAGTCATTCTAAGAGCTATTGGATATGCTTTGAATTGCTTATAAAATGTCTGTGGTAAACCTGTTGATACTGTACTCTGTGTGTATTTCCAAAAACATGTATTGTTTGTTTTTTGGGGGGGAGGGTTAACACATATCTATTTTAGAGAATTTGAAAATTTTCCAAGTGCAGAAATAAAAATAGAATGCACCTGTAACAACTAATAACATGGAACATCTTTTTGGTCTTTTGTTCTCTACATGATTTGTTTTATAAACATTGACTCATTCCTTCTCACATTTGTTCTTTTTTCCCATTTAATATGTTGTGAGCATTTTCTTTCACTGTGCTATGCCTTAGGGCTTATTGGCATTCTGTCCTCCCCTGAGGGAAATTTAGGCCATTTCCTTTCTTTTTTTTCTTTTTCCTTTTTGCTATTATAAACAATGCTGCCACAAACATCCTTGAAGATAAACCTTTGAGCACATTCATGTGTTTCATTGGGCTATACAGGCAGATAAGGAATTGCTGGGGCAAAAGATAGATACATTTTATGAGCCCTTTTAAGACTTTTCATACATTTTGGGAAGTGTGTGTTCTAGCCTCATCCTTCTGAACTGGTGAAAGGGCTTTAGAATCATGGTAACCTGGGTTCATATCCCTGCTCTGCCACTTTCTCATTTTGTGATCCTGGCCAGATCACATAACACAGAGCCTTAGTCTTCTCGTCTGCTCAATGGGATGGGTGGAGATGAAAGTGCCTCACCAGACTGTGATGAGGATTCAGTAACTTTGTGGACACGACCAGTTTTGTGATTTATGTTTTGGGGTGTGTCTGGAGTAGCAAATGTTCCGGACAATGCTTATGATCGTCGTGATTATTCAGCATCCCCTAGTTCTTTCAGTGTGTGGAGGATGCTTGAGAAACTTCCTGGGATGAAGAGCCAGTCCTTTCCCAGGTCAGTGGAAAGCCAGGCACCTCTGAATCCCAGTGGTTGGGTGGTTCTGAGTCACACCGTGTTTCACACACTCTTCTGTGTGAAGGATGTTTGTTTGGCTTTGACAGGGAGGGTGTTGCCTGGGGTGGGTTGGTGGGTTAAGTAGGTCTGCTGTCTGGGGCTCAGGTCTTCAGAGAGCCATTCGCCCCTGGAGACATCCCACCCCTGGAGACATCCCACCCCTGGAGACATCCCACAGGGTCCTCTGGAGACACTCTGACATTTGCGGAAACAATCATGCTTGGCCTGCTGTCATATGCATAGAGTGGATATTGCAGCCTCTGTTTAGAGTGTGTGCTACAGCGCACGGAGAAGGGGACTGGTGTGTCTGCTCTTTACATAGAGAAAAGTGGATGCTGTGGGGGTGTGGGGAAGCCCTTGCCTCTGCCGCCATGCATTTGCCTCCCCTGGACTCAGCCCATCCATGTTTACTGAGTATCTACTCTCTGAAAGGCACTTCGAGAGTATTTCAATCCCCAGATCCCCCATATGGGTGGAGGAACCAAGACTCAATTCAGCTAAATTGAAACTCACACCTAGAGACTCCAGAGCCTCTGTTAGCCCATTTGCATTGCTGTAAAGGAATACCTGAGGCTGAGTAATTTATAAAGAAAAGAGGTTTATTTGGCTCATGGTTCTGCAAGTTGTAGGAGTATGGCCCCAGCATCTGCTTCCGGTGAGACCTCAGGAAGCTTCCAATCATGGTAGAAGGTGAAGGGGGAGCCAGCATATCTCATGGTGAGAGATGGAGAAAGAGATGGGGAGGGGGTGCCACGCTCCTATAAACAACCAGCTGCCCGTGAACTGAGAGCAAGAACTCCCTCATTCATTACCAAAGGGATGGAGCTGAGCCATTCATAAGGTATCTGCCCCTATGATCAAATGCTTCCCACCAGGCCCCACCGCCAACATTAGGGGTCACATTTCAATATGAGATTTGGAGGGGACACACATCCAAACTCTGTAAGAGCCCTGAGTCATTAAACTGCCCCTTTTACAGAAGATAACGCCAAGGCTCAGCGATGCCCAGTTGCTCATGGGCAGTCCACAGATGGGATTCAAAGCCCACAGTTCCTGGTGACAAGCTTTGGGTTGGTTCCACTCCCAGCATCGGCCTCTCCAAATCACAAGGCCCCGTGCTCAGTTACAGCATCACTGGACAAGTTTTCAGCCAACCTGACATATGCCTGAAAGCGAAACTCTGCCCCCTTTGTCCCCAATCCTTGAAGTCATCTTTGTGGGTGTCTTCTTTCCTTTTTGTACCTTTTCCTTTTTGTACCTTGAATATTCAGATCTGCCTCTGGAGTAAAGGGAACTGCTCTGGAGGCAAGAGACTGGCAGAGCTAACCTCCGCACTGGTTTGCAGATTTCATTGGAAACCCAGTGCATCCATGTGTTTGCCTCTCAGGAGTTGAGCTGTGTTGATGTGGCAAGGCCCTGGACTCAGAGTCCAGAAGGCTGGCTCCTTTTCCCACTCACCTGGCACGCTGGGCATCCTGGGCTCTTCACTGCCTACCTCCCAGCTTCCATTTCCCCTTCTGTGATCCCTGAAATCTCTGTCATTCTGTGTAATCCTGGCGATCCTGAGAAAAGTGCTAGAACAGGAATGACGATGGAGGAGATGATGCCCAGAGGGGCCGGTTTGCTACAGGGGTCCCGCCTGGGGCCTTGCTCCTTACGTCTTACCTGGAGGAAGGTTCACTCCTTGACCAAGCCTCCTGCATGTGGATCCTGGCCAGCCCCGAGCCCTGCCCTTGCTAAGTCATGACCTTGCTCCAGGCTGAGTGCCCACCCGTACCTCAGCCCAGCCCAGCACTAGCCCTGCGTTCAGACCGAGCCAGGCTCAGGCTGTAGATGCACGATCAGGATGAGGATGCGTTTCCTCTCTGCCCTCGGACGCAGGCTGAGCCAGGTCTTTCTTTCACCCCTCACCTGTCTGAAACAATCCCTCATCTATCTTCTCACTTTCTTTTTCTGCCTTGCATTCTTGGATCCTTTTTTCCTCTTCTTTCTCTCACTGAAGCGTAGGGTAGGGTGGGGGGAGCAGGGAAGTTGGCAGAGAGAGAAGATTCATCAATATTTAATTTTTATGGAAATCATGTCCTAGAAATGCCCAAGGGGCTGAAAATTGTTCTGTGTTTTCAGAATCCGGTGATGTTGCTGAAGCGGTGATGTTGTAAATAAAAGCACATTACTGTCTGCAGCTCTCCCGTCGCTCTGCAAACACCCGGAAACTTGACAGTTTAATCCACTCAAGGAAGCAAAAAGGTTCGGGTCACTGCTGGGGGCAGCCCATTCTCCAGCCCTGGGATATAAGATTGTGAGGCATCAACGTCAGCGGTGCTGTTACTGCTGGGGAGGGAGACGGAGCCAACGTGCCTTGAGTAGATTTACCATAGGCTGGTGAAATTTTTTTTCCTCAGAACAGGAATCCCAGGACAGCAGAGCCCGCTCCGGGCTTTCTGATATGGGGAAGATTTGCTTAGAGAGAGCGGGCTTTCTTCTCCCTCATGCCTGTGGTGCAGTTAAATGACCAGCAGAAAAATCAGACCCAAGTTAGTTTCCAGCAGCTTCTGGTGTGGTTGGGATTTGGAAGGGACATTCATTCATTTCTTTCTTTCTTCATTCATTCATTCATTCATTCATTTCTTCATCCATCAAACATTTATTGAGCATCTGCCATGTGCAAGGCACTTTCCCAGATTCTGAGAATATAACAAAGCACACAAAAAACACAACAACGCTGCTTATGTTCTTGTGGAAAGAGGCAACCAACCAACCAGGTAAATAAGTAAATTATATAGTACGTTGTATGGTGATGCATGTCGTGGAGGAAAAGGAAGTAGGAATCGTAGGTGTTTACTCATGAGAAATGCAAACATTTATGGACTGAAAGGCTTGTGCAAGAATGTTTGGAGGAGCCTTATTCACAATCGCTAAAAACTGGGAACAGCCCAGATGTCCATCCACAAGTGGATGAATCAACAAACCAGTGCATCGTTGGATGGAATACTACACAGCAATGAAAAAGGAATGATCCACAGACGCAGATAACAACATGGATGGATTTGACAAATACTTTTCTGAATGAAAGACGCCAGGTACACGAAAACATGTGCTGGGTGATTCTATTTATATGACGTTTTAGTACAGATAAAACGAATCCGTGGCGATAGAAATCTGAAAAGTGGTTGTTCTGGGGAGGGCAGGATGACAGTGAATGGGGAGAGGGGCCTCTGGTGTCACGGATGTGCTGCCTGTCTTGGTTGAATGGTACACCTGGGATCAGAGCATGTCATCAGACAGGTTATTACACAAAACTGGAAAGCATGGTGAGGGAATAGGATGTGTTGGTGATGGTGGGAGGAGTTTGCAACTTGAAAAGGGAGTGGCCGGAGAAGGCCCCATGGAGAAAGCGACTTGAAGGATGTGCGGGAGAGAACTATGAAGGTATCTGGGCGAAGGGCATTCCTGGCAGGGGGAGCAGCAAGTGCACAGGCCCTGAGGTCGGATCATGAGTGGAGAAGTCAGGGAACAGCAAGGAAGCTACTGCATTGGTCAGCTTGGCTGCCGTGACAGAGTGCCACAGACTGGGCAGTGTAAACAACAGACGTTTATTTTCTCAGTCTGAAAGCTGAAAGTCTGAGATCAAGGTCTCAGGAGGGTTGGTTTCTTCCGAGACCTCTCTCCTTGGCTTGCAGATGGCAGCCTTCTTACTGTGTCCTTGTGTGCTTGTCCCTTGGTCTGTGTGTTGGCCGTGTCCTAACCTCCTCTTCTCGTAAGGACCTTTGTCATATTGGATTAGAGCCTACCCTGATGGCCTCATTTGAACTTAATTATCTCTGTAATCCCAGCACTTTGGGAGGCTGAGGTGGGCGGATCACCTGAGGTCAGGAGTTCAAGACCAGACTCGCCAACATGGTGAAACCCCGTCTCTACTAAAAATACAAAAATGAGCCAGGCGTGGTGGAGCATGCCTGTGGTCCTAGCTACTTGGGAAGCTGAGGCAGGAGAATCGCTTGAGCTGGGGAGGCAGAAGTTGCTGTGAGCTGAGATCGTGCCACAGCACTCCAGCCTGAGCGACAGAGTGAGACTCTGTCTCAAAAAGAAAAAAAAAAAAAAGATCCTACATCCAAATAAGGTCCCATTCTAAGACCCTGGGGTTAGGACTTCAACATATGAATTTGGGGGACACAGTGCAGCCCATAGCAGCCAGCATGGACAGAGGTGCCTGAGACACAGACGGCCCGCTGTGTGCTGTGGACACCCGCGCTGCTTGTTTCTGTTGTCACTGTGATGAAGGTGTTGGTGTGGAATGAGGCAGGATGAGGGTTTTGTGATAGAGGGTGGATGAAGCTGTAGAGACCGGAGGTGGCAATTCTTGAAGTTGCTTTTCACGAATTCACATCACCGGGGAAACTTGCTTCTAGAAAAGCCAGCAGTGTGGAGATTGAGGGTCAGGGCCCAGCTCTCACTTTCCACAGAAGAGTGGTGTGGCGGCCGTGAGGATGGGTCTAGTTGGAGGTACCACTGAAGTTCGATAGTCCATCGTATACCTACTCACAGCGCAGGTGCCTCCTCAGCTTGAAGAAGGATGAGGCGAGTAGGGGGAGGTTTTCCTGGGGGCTGCTTGGCACCTAGGGGAGCATGTGGCCTGCGCTTACAAGAACAGCCTGACAGCGGGGGGCAACCTCCAGCAGCATTTCCCCCACTCCCCCCAAAGATACCCATCGTCCCACCAATGCCCCAGGCCCTGCGTCATCTTCGCTTGCATGGGACTCAGTCTGTTGTCTTTTATGAGTGCCAAAATCCTCAGCTTTACCTAGCCATGCTCAAAAAATGCTATTGATTTTCTTTTTCTTATTTATTTATGAGATTTTTGCTGTGGGCAAAAAATAAAAAGGTTTCTGCAGCATTTCCCTTAGCAGTGAGAAGCTTTCTCCACCCACTGCCTCCCTCCCTGGCACACACACTCGCAGATTACTCTCTCATCTCTCTACGCTCCCAAAGGCCTAGCATCTCCGACTATAGGATGCAGAGAGGGAAGAGATGAAAAGGGGCTAGTGCCTGGGGCAGAGCGAGGACTTTCCTATACATGTGGGAGTGGTGGGTGGATATATTTTTGAGCAAGACACAGCTGATGCCCAGAGGGTTAAGGAGGTCGAGCATGACCTCTTCCTCCCTGGAGGTATAGCGTGGCGGGCCCAGTGCTAGGCACTTTGGACCCGTCTCATTTAGTCCTCACCATAAACCTACAAGGCAGATTTTATTACTTTTTTCAGTGATGACATTCAAAGAGGTTAGGCACCTTGCTCAAGGGTGCCTGGCAAGTGAGCTGGAATTTGCTTTCACACCTTCAGGATGCCAGCCACCAGCTCTCTTCAAGGTGTGGTGCGGCCTCCCTAAAGGGGAACAAGGACCCACTTAAGACTGCTGGGAGCTGGGCTGGCCCACAGAGTGAGGCGACTCCTCTCTCCTACCCCTGACAGGGCCCCCCTCCATTTTTTAAGAATCCTCCTTGGGGTGAGCATCTCGGGCAGGAACAACGTCTGTTCTTCTCCGCCCCTTCCGTCTTTGGAAAGATGACTATATGAGAATCTCTGCACCCTGCACTGGGGCATCTGGCAGGAGAGGTGGTTTTGGTGTCTTTCCAGGGAGGTGGCTGGCCAAGGAGGGCCGGAGGGAATCTCAGTCCTCTCTCAGGGCTCGAGGTCTGTTCATTAGTGGTGTGACACGTGGAGCCCTGGGCAGCCCTGTGCCAGCTGATCTGCCCTGCTCTGTGCCATGCAGACATCCACTCCTATGGATGCCCCTGCCCAGAGTGCCCTTTCTATCCCTGGCACTCCTGGCAAATGCCTTGGAGTCTCAAAAGCATGGTTCCAGCTTCTGTCCCCTGCTTTCTTCACGTCACTCACCCCTCAGTCATATTGCTGCTCATACTGTTGACTTGTCAAGGAACCAACCAAGTAGGGCTGTGCTTGTAAGAACAAGGGCTACTTGAGCTACTTGAAGCTCACGTCTTGTTGAGCTTTGTCTCTCCGGAACTGGGCACAGAGCATAGTGGTAGAAGGATGGTGGTCATCCCTGTGGATTCTATACAGCTGGCCGTACATCATCCATGTTCATCCCATTCCTGAGCCCTGGGAAGCAGGACCCTCAAATTCACTCAATGTGCTTCTCTTCTTATCTTTCCCTGGCAGGAGTTCCCCTTGGCCATTCTCAGGGGCTGGGAATGCTACTGTGCTTACCCTACCCCCCAGTTCAACCTGCGTGATGCCATGGACAGCTCACTATGTGGCCAGGACCCTGAGGCACAGAGGCTGGCAGAATACTGTGAGGTCTACCAGACGCCTGTGCAAGGTGGGTTCTGCATCCCCGACTGGTAGTGGCATTTGGTCTGGGGGTGGGGAGAGCTTCCAGCGTTGGGAGATGCCAGTCATGGCCAAGCATACAGCTATGAGGTATGGCAGGTGTCTGTGTAAAGGTCTTGGCATCTTGATGGGTGGTGGAGATAATGGGGAGGGTCAGGTTTCCACCCTCCACAGAGGCTGAATCCTGGACTCACTTTAAAAAACACTGGACCTTTTATCTAAGTCTCTCTCGGGATGACAATGGTAAGAGGATGAGCAGAGAGGGGCAGGTTCCGGAGAGATAGCAACAGAAAGATGGTAGGATTGGGAAGTGTGGGAAGAATGGGATCCCAGGAGCTGCAGGGGCCACTGGTGCCTCCAGGACCTGGGAACCCTCCTTGGTGTGAGCATCAGGTCTGCCCCTGTTGACCTTAGGAACTGATGAAAAGAAGAGCAGGTGAAGAGGGATGTTACCACCTTTATCAAGTGCCTACTGTGACCCAGCACAGCCCTGGAGGTTTTGGGGCTTTCCCTTGGTGATTTCATGTGCTCCTTGTAGCACCCCTGGGGATGAGACACAACGAATGACTTGCCTGTCATTAATACAGCTCTGGTTTACTGTTGATAGTACCTGGGTGTGTCACTTTGCTTAGCATAGCCTCAATCCCCTCCCACTTCCCCTGGTAGAATCTGGAATTATCTGTGCTAACTTAGGAGCAAGAGTTTGGCTGTGGTCATAGAGACAGAATGGGAGTGGAGGGTCCCTAGGGTGTCTGATTCCCATCCCACTCCTGCACTGCCGTCTTGGAGGCCTCATCACGGGGCTTCCTCTGACTAGCCACAGACCTGTGCAGCTAAGGTATAGTTGGAAGATCTCTTCCCTGCTTTGGGTCTTGGTTCCCTCATCTATTAAACGGGAGTCTTCATTCTTCAGTCCCTCTAAGGGAGTTTAGTGGTAAATTGGTGAGTCATAATGGAAGTGAGTAACCAACCCCGTGATGACTTTTGGACTTTCAGACACTCGTTGTACAGACAGGAGGTTCCTGCCTAACAAATCCAAGGTGTTTGTGGCTTTGTCAAGCTTCCCAGGAGCTGGGAACACATGGGCACGGCACCTCATTGAGCACGCCACTGGCTTCTATACAGGGAGCTACTACTTTGATGGAACCCTCTACAACAAAGGTAAGTCAAAGCTACAGGGGACAATGGAAGGCAGCTCCCAGTGACCAAACTGTCACCTTCTCACGCAAGCTTCTCAGGGCACTAGAGCAGTGCATCTCAAACTTGAGTGTACATAAGAACCACCTGTAGGTGGAGCCACTGTGTGCCATACTCACCCTTCAGGGACTGAAGACCAGCCTGCCTGGTGGTCCCCATCCACAGCAAAGTTACACCATTGTATCCACGAACACTCACAATCTAGGCCACTGAGGCAGTTGCAGACACCACTGATATTGATTACAGACAAGGAAATGACACTGAGACTACACTACTCCCCCACCCAGAACCAAAACCTAAGCATGCTATCCAACCCATGCTATAGGATACATCTACTAGAAAAAGTCTTTTCCTATGAAAGCTCCTTCGTAAAATTGGAAGAGGTGACTGTCCCCCCAGATGTGCAGATATCAATGCAGTCACACAAGAAACGTGAAAGAGCAAGGAGGCCAGGCGCAGTGGCTCACGCCTGTAATCCCAGCACTTTGGGAGGCTGAGGTGGGTGGATCACCTGAGGTTGGGAGTTTGAGACCAACCTGACCGATATGGTGAAGCCCATTTCTACTAAAAATACAAACATTAGCCGGGCATGGTGGCGGGCGCCTATAGTCCCAGCTACTCAGGAGGCTGAGGCAGGAGAATTGCTTGAACCTGAGAGGCGGAGGTTGCAGTGAGCCAAGATCACGCCACTGCACTCCAGCCTGGGCAACAGAGCGACACTCCGTCTCAAAAAAAAAAAAAAAGAGCAAGGACAGAACATGACATAATTCTCTAGTAACAGACCTAAAAGAAAATGAAATGTATGAAATACCTGAAAAGTAATTTAAAATAATGATTTTAAGGAAACTCAGCATGATACAAGAGAATACAAATAGACAATTCAATGAAATTAGGAAAACGTTTTATGATCCGAATGAGAAATTCAATAGAAATAGATATCATAAAAACAACCAAACGAATCTGTTAGCTGAATAATTAAAATGAATTTTTAATGAATGAAATTAATGATCTAGTCTGTCACCAGAGCTCTCAACTGTGTTTTTAATTTTATACCAAAACCTATGGGATACAGCAAAAGAAGTTCTAAGACGGAAGTTTATAGTAATAAATGCCTATGTCAAAATAGTAGAAAAATTTTAAATAAGCAACCTAATGACATACCTCAAAGAGCTAGGAAAGCGAGAACAAACCAAACCCAAAAGTACTGCAGGGAAAGAAATGATGAAGATCAGAGCAGAAATAAATGATAAAATTCGACGTCCCTTTATGGCAAAAACAATCAACAAATTAGATAGAGACGGAATGTACCTCAACACAATGAAGGCCAATATGTGAAAAACCCAAAGCTAGTATCTTACCAAATGAAGAAAGGGTTGAAAACCTTTTCTCTAAGAACTGAAACAAGACAAGGATGCCCGCTTTCACGATGTCTATTCAGCCTAGTAATGGAAGTCTTATGCAGCAATTAGGCAAGAAAAAGAAACAAAGCGCATCCAAATTGGAAAGGAAGAAGTCAACTTGTCCCTGTTTGCAGATGGCCTGATCTTACATACAGAAATGCCTAAAGGTGTCACCAAGAAACCCTTAGAACCGATAAATGAATTCAGTAAAGTTACAGGATACAAAATCAATATACAAAAATCAGTAGCATTTCCATATACCAATCGTGAACTACTGAAAAAGAAATCAAGAAAGCAGTGCCATTTAGATAGCTATGAAAAAATACCTATGAATAAATTTAATAAAAGAGATGAAAGACCTCTGCAAAGAAAACTCTACAACACTTAAGAAATTAAAGAGGACACACAAAAAATGGAAAGACATCCCACATTTATGGATTGGAAGAATTAATATTGGGAAAATGACCATACTAGCAAAAGCAATCAACAGATCCAATATAATCCCTATCAAAACACCAATGGCATTCTTCATGGAAACAGAAAGAAACAATTCTAAAATTTGTATGGAACCGCAAAAGACCCTGAATAGCCAAGGCAACTCTGAGCAAAAAGAACAAAGCTGGAGGCATCACACTGCTGACTTGAAAATATGTTACAAAGCTTTAGTGACAAAAAACAGCATGGTACTGCTATAAAAACAGACGCATAGAACAAAATAGAGAACCCAGAAATAAATCCATGCATTTACAGCCAACTCATTTTTGACAGAGAAGCCAAGAACATACATTTGGAAAAGGACAGTCTCTTCAATAAATGGTGTTGGGAAGACTGGATA
>NW_012104920.1:3000517-3001935 GCF_000951045.1 Mandrillus leucophaeus | reverse complement strand
AGGGAATATTTCAGGACATTGGTCTGGGCAAAGATGTTTTTGCTTTTGAGATAGGACCTCAAAAGCACAGACAAGAAAAGCAAAATTAGACACATGGGATGACGTCAAATGAAAAAACTTCTGCACAACAAAGGAAACAATCAACAGAGTGAAGAGACAGCCTGCAGGATGGGAGAAAATACTGGCAAACCATTCACCCAACAAGGGATTAATAACCAGAACATATAAGGAACTCAACAACAAAAACACCAAAAGCATCTGATTTAAAAATTGACAGATGATACGACATTTATCAAAAGAAGACACACAAATGGTCAACAGTATATGAAAAAATGCTCAGTGTCACTAATTACCAGGGAAATGCAAATCCGAACCACAATGAGATATCATCTCACCCCAGTTAGAATGGCTACTATCAAAAAGACAGAAAATAACAAGTGCTGGTGAGGATGCGGAGAAAAGAGAACTCTTATACACAGTTGATGGTAATGTAAACTAGTACAGCTGTTATGGAAAACAGTATGGAGGCTCCTCAAAAAAAAAAAAAATAGAATTGCCATATATATGATCCAGCAATCCCACTGCTGGGTATATATTCAAGGGAAAGGAAATCAGTAGGTTGAAGAGATATCTGTACTCTCATGCTTATTGCAGCACCATACACAATAGCCACGGTATGGAATCAACCTTAGTATCCATCAGTAGGTGAATTTTTAAAATGTGGTACATATACACAATGGCTAGTTAGCCATAAAAAAAGAATTAAGTGCTCTAATTCACGGCAACATGAATGAGCCTAAGGGACATTGTGTTAAGTGAAATAAGCCAGGCACAGAAAGATAAATACCACATGCTCTCATGCATATGTCAAAGCTTAAAAAGTTGATCTCACTGACATGGAGAGTAGAATAGTGGTCACTAGAGGCTGGGAAGGGTAGGAGGGAGGGCAGGATAGGGAGAGGTTGGTTAACGAATACAAAATTACAGCTAGATACGAGGAATAAGTTCTAGTGTTTTATAGCGCTGTAGGGTGACTACAGTTGACAATAATTGATTGTGTGTTTTCAGGTAGCCAGAAGAGAGGATTTTGAATGTTTCCAGCTCAAAGAAATGATAAATGTTTGAAGTGATGGATGTCCTAATTACTTTGATTTGATTATTAAACATTTTATACATGCATTGAAATATCACATTGCACCCCATAAAGAAGGTGTACATTTATCATGTGTCTGTTTAAAATAATAATAGAAATATTTATTTTTATTTTATTTTACTTTAAGTTCTGGGATACACGTGCAGAACGTGCAGGTTTGTTACATAGGTATACATGTGCCATGGTGGTTGGCTGCACCCATCAACCTGTCATCTAGGTTTTAAGCCCCGCATGCATTAGGCATTTGTCCTAATGCTCTCCCTCC
>NW_012104920.1:2988980-2999850 GCF_000951045.1 Mandrillus leucophaeus | reverse complement strand
AGTCTAAAAATCTTTTAAGAGTTTTGATTTGTGATCTTTCCCTTGTAGAAATAAGAGAAATTAAGTTAAATGACTGAAGTCTGTGTTTTGTTTAAGAATGAAAAACGTCAGACAAGTCCATTGGCATAAAATTTGGCAAAATCTATTAAAATGTATTTCTCTGTTGTCAAGCATTGCAACATTTTCTCTGGGTTTCTTGCTTGCTTGCTTTCTTCCTTTTTTTTTTTATTTAAGATAGAGTCTCACTCTTACTCTGTCGCCCAGGATGGAGTGCAGTGGCATGATCTCAACTCGCTGCAACCTCCGCCTCTCGGGTTTAAGTGGTTCTCCTGTCTCAGCCTCCTGAGTAGCTAGAACAGCAGGCACCCACCACCGCGCCCAGCTAATTTTTGTATTTTAGTAGAGACGGGGGGTTTCACCATGTTGGACAGGCTAGTCTCAAATTCCTGACCTCAAGTGATCTGCCTGCCTTGCACTCCTAAAGTGCTGGGATTATAGGCGTGAGCCACCATGCCCGGCCCATTTTCTCTGGATTTCTTAACCAGAGTTTGGTTTAGGAAAGTTGATGCTGTCAGTGACGTCCTAGAGAAACAGAAACTTCCTGAGCTTGGCATTGGCTTCTGAAATCACTCATAACAATCTTGGTTCTGAGAAAAAGCTATCGTTGTCCATATAACCCAGCCTCATCGTCCCCGGGAGCCTCGAGTGTTACAGGCGCCTTCGGGTGAGGGAGGAAGTGGTCACATGAGCACATGGCCCCATCCACTCTGGCTTAGTCCCCTGGGACTCACCCACTGTGCCCAAGCTGCAGTTACCCACCTTGTTCGTCTCCAAGGCTCTTACTGTATTCAAGCAGCTGGCGGTTTTGGTCTCCATATAGTAAGTGGCCCAATGACTGGTATTGACAGCTGTAGAGGTTGGGTTGACACTGCCTCAGAAATGCTTTAGAGATACCTCACACACATCTTTGCGCCTTACAGCACCATTAGATGTAGCCAGTGGCCTCAGAGCACTGACAGAGTGATAACACACACACACACACACACACACACACACACACGCACAATTCACAGAGCATCGCCAATGCCCAACCGCCAAATCTATTGTGGTAGGTCGAATGTGGTCTGCGCTGCAAGGCAGAATAGCTGTTGTTGGAAGAGGCCGAGGCAATATGGAAGGCACCCTGGGTCTCAGGGTTGTTAAAGACCAGATCTCAAGTTTATTCATTCCAGTTTGACTCTTCCTTTCATAGCGTTTTCCAGCTGTTTGACAGAATGAATCAAAGCGAGGCCTTCTGGTGTTTGGCCTATGGCAGAGATGAGTTTGAAGCTTGTTGAGTTTCAATGGGTAAACCCGGACTTCCGGATTCAGAAGAGACTTGCATTTTCCAGGCATCAAAGCATCCCTCAGTGCTCACTGCAGATACACATGCCTTCCAGCCGTTCCTGCAGCGGGGCAGGTGGTAGGACTCCTTTCGTTTCCAAGAGCCCAAGAGAAGCGCATGAGCACTTATGGAACATGTCTCAGAGCTGGGTGCGTGGGCTCCGTGGGGTGTGGCCAGGAGACTAGTTTCAGGAGACCTCTTCCCAGGAAGCCTTCTAGGACATCCCACTATTTAGAACCCCTGCTCTTTGTTTCCATAAACCCCTATAGCCTGCACTTAGGCTATTTCCTCTACTAGAACATAAGCTTAAAGACAAGGTCTGAGGCTTAATCCTCTGTCCCCAAAATAAAGTCTAACACAGCGAACACACAATAACCTTCACTGAGAAATGTGTGACTCTGGATGAATGGGTGGAGTCTGGCCTTCTCTGCCAGTAGTCATTCAGGTTCTGAGTGCCCAGTACTATAGTAAGGGACCAAGGAAGGAGAGGGCCCCAGATAGGCTGATCGATGGGAACAAGTCTCCATTCATAGAAACTGGGCCCTGGGTCCTCAGGGCCAGGCTCAAGCACTGTGGATGAGGCTTTGACCAGACCTGCTCTGGGGCAAGGCTGGGCCCTGTCGTAGGACCACAGCATCAGGTCAGAGGGTGGATCTACACCTGCTCACAACCATTGAACCTGTAAGTCAGGATCCTGCCCCGACGGTGGGGAGGTGAGAGGAAGCTGGGGGCCTCACAGGGACACACAGTGGCCTGTGGAGAGAGCCCTGGTGCTGTTTTCATGGTGCTGTGTGATCTTGGGCAAGTCCTCTGCTCACTCTGTGCCTCAGTCTGTTCATTCAGCTATGTTTGCAGCTATGGTTCAATCAAAGGTTGTCTGTGATGCTTGCGTAAAATTACCTCTATGAAGACGCCCAAAATATATGCGTGCGTCTGCAATGACAGGTCCTCTGCCCCCTGACTCCTGGAGGTCTTCAGGGAATACCTCATCTCATTTCTGTTGCAGATGCCATCTTTCCCCACTGTTAGACAACTCCTGTTGTCACTTCCCCTTGGAAAGGGTCACTCCTGTGGAAGCTGTTCCTGTCACCATCCATAGGTCCTCTCAGTGCCCTCTGTGCCTTCCATGGGGCCTCTCTTATGCCCCTGATGCCGGCTTTCCCCAACCTGTCTGCTGCTGTGGTAGGGGGCTCCATGGACACCATCCTCCACAGAGACCCTCTCATTTTTCCCTGCAGGGTTCAAGGGCGAAAAGGACCACTGGCGGAGCCGACGCACCATCTGTGTCAAAACCCATGAGAGTGGCAGGAGGGAGATTGAGATGTTTGATTCAGCCATCCTGCTGATCCGGAACCCATACAGGTCCCTGGTGGCAGAATTCAACAGGAAATGTGCCGGGCACCTGGGGTATGCAGCTGACCGCAACTGGAAGAGCAAAGGTAATCAGGGACCTTGTGGTGGGGGTGGGAGGCTTGTCAGTACAGGCAGGATGCCCATCAGGATGCAGGATCAGTATACACAGGTAGGCACTGCAGGATGCAGGATCAGTATACACAGGTAGGCACTGCAGGATGCAGGATCAGTATACACAGGTAGGCACTCAAACCCTATCCTGCTAGGGACTTAGTGCTGCTCTGCCTGGGCTTAAGCTCACCTCCTCCCCTTGCCCCCCATGCCTGCTGAGGTCCATATGTCAAGGCGTTTTACTTAGATGCCAGCTTGATTACCAAGAATCTTCTCCGCCTCTATGAGTGCATAGTAGGGTGATATGCACCCCTTTGCATCTCTGCTTCTGCTCAGGAGCTCATGCAGGGCTGGGAGAAGAGCATGTGGGCTGCACATGGACCTGCTTTGCACCCTTCTGTGTCTTTGGCACCAGGTTTCTCCTTTATAAAATGAGACCTGTGCCTCATGGGGCATTCAAGGAGCGGTGGAGTTCATACAGGGCTGGGAGAAGAGCACATGGGCAGCATATGGCCCTGCTTTGCACCTTCCTCTGTGTTCAGCACCAGGTTCCTCCTTTATAGAATGAGACCTGCACCTCATGGGGCATTCAGGGAGCAGTGAGATGATGTGCCTGCCTGGTCTCTGGTCAGAGCTCAGCATGTTAATTCCCTCCTAAGCTGCCTCTCGCTGACTCTTCACAGTGTCTGGTCGGGGAATCACATCAGCCCACATTCCAGATGAGTCCAGAGAACACGGCTGTGGGACTTGGTCTTGGTGGTGGGCAGCAGAGCTGGGACTCACACCCAATGTCTTAGTCAGCTCTGGCTGCCGTAACAAAACACCACAAAACTGGGGAATGGGGTAAGGGAGTGGTGCTTAAGCAACAGACATTTATTTCTCATAGTCTTAGAGGCTGGGAAGTCCAAGATCCAAGTGCTGGCTAATTCCATTCCCAGGAAGGGCCTGTCTCCAGGCTTGGAGACGGCTGCTCACTGTGTCCTCACATGTCCCCAAAAGCTCTCTGGTGTCTCTTCTGATAAAGGCACTAATTCCATCACAAGGGCCCCACCCTCATGACCACATCTGACTCTAATCACCTCCCAAAGCCCCCATCCCTAATACCATGATATGGTGGGTTAGGACTCCATGAATTTGGGGGGCATACAAGCCTTTTGTGCCCCAACATCCAGAGTGTCTGATTCTGGGTCAGATTGGCCTGTTCCCCACTGCAGCTTTATTCATGGAATCAGTCCTCTGACTCACACTTGCTGAAGTCCTCCTGGTGCCAGGCATGGGGCAGGGTAGCAGGAGCCCAGGCTAATGGGATCAGGGTCTCTGCCCTCAAGACACGCACAGCTGAGCCTTTGGGTGGTGACGAATAGAGTCTGGGTGGTAAGTGATGAGACATGAAGTCGGTCAGAAACAAAGCAGTCTCCAGGCAGGGTGGGATGAGAGGGTTAGTCACAGGGGCCCATGGCCAGGCAGGCTTGCACTCCTTTCTGCTTGTTACTGGATCAACCAGTGGGTGGCCTCTGCTGGCCTCCAGTCTTCCCCGTCCCCCATCATCCTCTACCTAGACAGCCCCTGACAGTCAGGCAGGCTGATCTCTGATGCCTCCTCTGCCTCTTATGAGCTGTATAACTCCGGGAAAGCTGCTTACCTTGTCTTCTGAGCCTGTTTTCTCATCTTAAAAATAAGGATAGGCCCTGTCTCCTAGGGTCATTGTGAAGATTAGAGAAAGCAAACGCTTCACACAGCATTTGAGGTGTGTTAATAGCCCAATTATGGAAACTTTTTATTGAGATGATTTCTGATATTTAGACCCTGCACACCCCTCCCCAAAAATTAATTCCTTAATTTTCTGGAAAAAGAAAGCTCATAAAGTAGGTTACCTGCAAAAGTCCAAGGCCACCCCCGCCTGTGGCTTCACTGTATGTCCTACTGCCTGGCAGTTTCACAGGTTCAAACTGGCAATCAAACCACAAGACACATACATGCTCATCAGGCACCATGCTGACTTAACTTTATAGGAGGACCTAGGATGGGAAATGGAGCCTGCAGAGTGTCCTCATCCCACCAGGATGCCCAAAGCTGCCCCTGCCCACCACAGACTCACTGCTCGGCCACCAAAGGGTCCTCCTCCATGGAGAATGCCAGGTTGACTCTAGGCAGCAGACAGTGGAAAACCCTGCCCAGTTCCCTCTCCCGAGCAGCCTCCTGGGTACCGGCAGCCCTGGCAGGACCAGCCCCTGACTCTGCGTCTCTCCTGTCCTCACTCTAGAGTGGCCGGACTTTGTCAACAGCTATGCCTCATGGTGGTCCTCGCACGTCCTGGACTGGCTCAAATACGGGAAGCGGCTGCTGGTGGTGCACTACGAGGAGCTGCGGCGCAGCCTGGTGCCCACGCTGCGGGAGATGGTGGCCTTCCTCAACGTGTCTGTGAGCGAGGAGCGGCTGCTCTGCGTGGAGAACAACAAGGAGGGCAGCTTCCGGCGGCGTGGCCGGCGCTCCCACGACCCTGAGCCCTTCACCCCGGAGATGAAAGACTTGATCAATGGCTACATCCGGACGGTGGACAAGGCTTTGCGTGACCACAACTGGACCGGGCTTCCCAGGGAGTATGTGCCCAGATGATAGGCCCGGCCCACGCCGCCGCCCCCGCTGAGTGATGCAATCTCACCACGGGGCTGTGCACCCCACTCTGATGCTCAGGCCTGTGGCCTCACTGGGACGAACCGTGGGTGGGGGACCCACCCTGGTGCTGCCTCCGGCACAAGGAGACCTGGACACAGCAGACACACATCACAAGGCAAACACAAAAGGACACACCCACCTGGCCACCAAGCCACACCTCCTCAGACACACTCAGACACCACTCCAGGCTCACGGCCCCGTCTTAGTGAAGCCACCCACGTGGGGTGTGCCAGGCGCCCCCAGATACAAACGCAGCCACGCACAGACGTAACACACAGGTGCCAGGCCCAGTGCTCCTGGAAGCTGGCTGGCTGTCTCTCTCACACAGATACACATGCACTCCCTGGGATCTGGGAGGTCCTGGGCTTCCCGTGTCTAGCCCCGGCGTAGACTTGCTCATTAGGGTGTTTGACTCTGGGATGCGGGGCCGGGCGGGCATTTATGCTCTGAGCAGCGAGGACCACTGGGATGGAGGTGGGCGCCAAGACTGCTGCTGCTGGGCTGTGCGGCCCTGGCCGTGTGCCTGACATCCCATAAATGTATGTGTGGTGTGACTACGGGCACCACAAACTCTGCAGCCTTGCCTCTCTTTTCTCTGTGGCTGGGCTGGCCCCCACCCCGCCCGAGCCAATACAGACACTGACCTCAAGACCAGCCACATTAAGTCTGTGCCCTGCCCTCCACCCCCTTCAACCCCCACTACCCCATGCGCCAGGCGTGGGGCCTCCTTGCCTGGCTTCTTCCTCCAACTATCCCCAGGGAAGCTGGAGATTCAAGTCATGCCTCAGAAGCAAGGTGTAAGCGTGGGGGCATGGGGGAGAGGGCAGGAGCTGAAGTTCCAGGGGAGCCCAGGACCCCTGGGACCCTGTACACCAGCAGATGGGTCTTGGGAGTTGGCACGGGGAGACTGTAAGGGCTGTGTCTCGGAGATCACTGGGACTGGTGCCGCACCCATAGGGGCCCTGTTTTCTCTGGGGACCCACACTGGGGTCATGAGAGCCAGTTAGTACTCAGTCTGACCCCTAGGTCAGGCCCTACCAGCCTGGGATGGGGGTCAACGTATGCTACACATCTTGGGCTCGCAAGTGAGGCTGTGGAGGCCAGGAGGTTCAAGTGTGGAGGGTAGGGGTGCAACCCGGGAGCAACGCTTAAGGTGGCTGAGATGCAGGGAGGATTGTGGCAATCCGGCTGCACACTGGCCCCTGTGAAGATGGGGAAGGTGGGTGGGCCTGAACTCAGGAAGCTCCTCAGTGGCTTCTCCAGGCCTAGGATAACCCTGGCTGGGCCCCATGGTCCTGCTCTGGGTCAGCTGTCAGGGAGACCTCCCCTCAGCCTGAGCGAAGCTGCATTGGGAGAAGGCAGGGTGAGGGATTTGGGAGAGCTGGACATTGAGATGTCCTGACCTTCTGCTCCCTAGCCTGACGATGAGGAACCTAGAGCTACCCGCCGTGAGCACAGGTAGTGGGTGGAGGGCCCAGTAGAGATGCCCTTCCCCATATGGAAGCTTCCTCCAACCTTCAGTTTGGCCAGTGGGTGGGTTTGGGCATCTGTGCCCCTGGTGGCCTCTAAATCCTTCCTGGGATTCCCCCAAACCCACAATGATGCAAAGCTGTTCTTGACCCTCCCATAGTGTCAACTCAGTTCAGTTCAAAGCTGGAAACACCAAGGTCTTTGAAAATGTTTATTGGCTCAGGATAGCTTCAGCATCGAATCCGCGAAGGCCCCTGATGGGGCTCTTTCTCCCTAGTGTTCGGAGCATTGAGACCCCTTGGGAGTTTCCGCACTGCCTTGGGAGGGGTAGCCAGGGCAGACCTGCATCCCAGAGCAAACCTACATCCTCAAAAGCGATGGCAGGCGTGGCAGCGGGGAAGCCATGGAGGTGGGAAGGGTAAAGTGTGGAGAGAGGAGTGGCTGGGACTGGAGCCGGGGTCTGGGGAGAGCAACAGCACCAGGCTCTTCCTGGTAGTTGGGTTGGTACATTGACTGCTGCCAGGTGCCCAGAGATGTCATTTCCCTCCAGGTAGAGTGTCACCTGCTCCTGTGGCCTTGTAGATGACTGTGTACCTTAGTGAAGAGTGCAGGCAAGAAGAATGATAGGGTCAGGGTTCATCCAGTTTATGTTGAGTGACTCCATATGGCAAGGCACCTGGCCCTTGGCAGGTGCTCCCAGATGTTGGATGAGCAAGGGAGAGCAGAGGCCCCGTCAGCTGGGGGTGGGCCTCACAGCCTTCATCCCAGGTCTGCCTACGTAGGAGATCTCATCAGAAACAGGAACGGGGATCTGTCTGTGCTTGCAGGAAAGTCCATTTGTGTTTCTCCAAGTTAGGTCTCATCTACAGCTCTTAGCTTCTCGGTAAAGAGGACACTCTCCCAACCAGCCAAGGAATAAAAGCTGATCTGTATGTAGGGCAGAAGTGTGGCAAATGCATCAGGAACCGGTTAGAATAGAACAGAGAAACCCTGACTGTTTACAGATGCCAACTTTAATAGCAAGGCTGCAGAGTTACACAAACCTGTGTTAAAACATGTAATTTTTATGGATTTCATCTCCTGTTGTGGATCAATTTGGAAAATCAAAATATGTAATTTTAAAAAACTAAAACACATTCTGGTAATCCCAGTGATGTATAAATGAGAGAGAAGAATAGACAGGCTTCCAAACCCTGGGAAGAAAGCTGCTTAATTATGTGAACATCTTATAATGAGGTCTCTTGCAGCTAAAATTAGATTTTGAGTGCATGAATATGTGATAATGTTTGCATAGCAGAATGCATTTTCCCCTTAAAAGTAGCAATAGCCACTTGGCTCTTAGGGGTCCCCAAGAGGAGAGGAGAAGAGCCGAGGTTGATCTTATCACTGCAAGAATTCTTGGGACACAGGTTTGTTTTCTGCTGACTTGTTTGGAAACCCACTGAAGGTATCTGAAATGTGATGACTCTAAAGGGGTTCATTTCACTATAGGGAGAAATTGATTCATCTGACCTCCTATTTATCACCACTCAATATTGGGTGAGTTGGTCTGAACAAGGTGGGGGTAAAGTGGAGTGGAAATAATATAGAGTCGTCAGACTGAAGGGCCAGGTTGTAGTCCCAGCTCTTATCTGCCATCTTGGACAAGACTTTTCCCATCTCCAGTCTCAATTTCATTCATAAATTGGGGAAAGTGGTAGGTCTTGCTGGTTCCATCCACATTCATTGCCCCATTTCCTTTCCCAGCAACCCCCCATTTCTGTTTAGGGATTCATATGATCTGCCAGAGCCTCTCCAGGGGTGGAATACATGTCCTGGACTAAGCCAATGACACCTTCCATCTTTCCAGCTATGGTGACTGGGTTGGTATGATCTTGTGAGTTAAGGCGATGAAGCCAGAGGGAATTTCAAGACTTTTGGGAATGCTGGGTAGAAGCTGTTTTAATTCCCCTGTTGAATGTGAAAAAGGTAGTAGTATTCCTGGGTCTTTATGTTGACCACCTTGGGCCTTGGGATCATGACCAGGAGCCACATGAAGCTGACACCACAGAAGGGAGAGTCAAGAGGCAGAAAGAAACAAGTCCTTGGTGAAATTGTTTAAGTACAGGATCAAGCCTTGCTTGAGGTTGGCCTTACCTCTGGACTTTTTTTGTTATATGAGCTAATAAATTCTGTTTATTGTTTAAGTTGTATTGAGTTTAATTTCTGTTGCTTATAACTCAGAACATGGTGCAAATGAGTTAGATTGAAAAGCCCTGGGGCTCTGACATTCTCTATCTCTGTGGCTGATGTAGATAAAGCCTGAAACTCAGTCCAGCCTGAGCTTGTAGGATTGGGAGGTTACTTTTCACAGGAATTGAGCTGAGTGCAAAATTCTCAATAGAAAGCTGTGTTTAGCCAACACAAGTAGCATTTTTCAGTTGGTACATGGTGAGGTTACCCATATAGCCATAGGCAATAATTTCTAAGATGCCCAGTCCAGACCATCAGTTGTCTCATTTAATGCTTAACCCTTTGGTGTGGTTATTATTTATTATCTCTGCTTGAAAAATGAGAGGATTGGGATTCCAATTTGTAATGATTGTCAGTGTATGGCCCTTTTTTAGTTACTGTAACTTCTTTCATGGAGTATATGATGTGGTATTGGAAGGAATTATTTGATAAACTACTTGGATTGGGGATTAGACCTCTTTAGCCCCTTCAGGGGACATGCTTGAGTAACAGCTTATAGACAGTAAACTCTCTTCTAGGGAGGGTAAGTGTAGTTAACCGTATAGCTTTGATTTTGCAAAGTGGGACATGCAAGCTTGGGGCAGAGCTGAATTGCTGCTGTTGGAGGAGAGGTAAATGATGCCACTGCGAGATCCCCCCTCTGTCTTTCCCTCTTTAGCCCTCTGTGTGCCAGAAATCGGAGGAACAGAGGGAGTTATATGTGGCTCCCCATCTTCGTACTCTCTTTGGAATGTCTATTATACAGTATGCCAGGATGAAAATCTATACAATATGTAGAACAAGGCCAGGATCCCAGGAAATTTATGTGAGTATATTTGTCCACAGTGCTCCCTTTTGTGACTGAAGATAAATTTTGAACTTCTGGAAGTTCTCAGGAGGGGCCCAAATGTGCAGACATATTGCAGACATCCAGGCCGCTGCCCTGGGAAATATGAGCAGATCCAGCTTAAATGACAGGCAATATAAAATGAGGAATCTTGTTGTCAAAAATAAAAAGAATCCCAGTTGATGTTATAAGCATAACCATGAGCTGAATGCATTAACTTTCCAAGGTGTCTTTAGTACTTAAGAATTTTTTTTTTCACGTCCAGGCATCAGCAGTGACAGACCCATGGTTTGAAGGTGTGAATAATGATGATCAATAACAGTGAACAAAATTCTTTTGGGTCACTAAGTTCCACAAACATCATCCCACATGTGCCTCAGTGAGGCAAACATTATTATTTCCATGTGGAGGGAAGAGAAAATGTGGTATCTGAGACTGAGTTAGCCAAATTTAACTGCTTTAGTTTATAGAAGAGTAAAATGAGATTTGGAATGGGAAAGGGTCTCATACGAGGTCATGCTGCAGGAATGAGTGGTGGAGCTGGGACCAGAAGGTGGATTCTTTCCACTAAACCACCTGATTGGCCCCACACTACATACCTATAATTCTTCAAGAAGTTGCTGGAAATGAGACAAGTGTGCACAGACAGCTCATTTGGAAGCAAGTCCATTAATTTCACTGCTCATTCTTTGCCAGAATACATTTTGGTGGGCAACTGAGTTCACTTTTAAGAGCCATTTATCAAGCATCCCCACTACTTGACAACCTGCTCAGAAGAAAAATCCCTTTCCAAAGAAGGGAACTCAGTGAGATGGACC
>NW_012104920.1:2981480-2983980 GCF_000951045.1 Mandrillus leucophaeus | reverse complement strand
AGTGACTTAGTGAGCATTGGCTCAGTGGCTCTCATGAGGCTGTAACCAAGAAGTTGGCCTTGGCTGCAGTCTCATCTGAAGGCTCACCTTGGGAAGAACTTACTCCCAAGCTCGCTCACATAGCATAATGGCAAGATTCAATTTCTTGCAGGCTGTCAGACTGCGGACCTCTTGCTGGCTGTTGGTCAGAGGCTGCCCTCAGTTCCCTGCCACCTGGGCCTCTCCATAGGGCATCTCACAACACAGTGGCTGGCTTCACCAGTGTGAGCAAGTGAGAAGAGCCAGAGAGAGCGCAAGCAAGGCAGGAGTCACAGGGGTTTTTTTGGTCACTGAATCTTGGAAGTGACATCACATCACTTTTTCATATTGTATTTGTTAAAAGCACATCACTAGGTCCAGTCCACATGCAGGCAGGCGGATTACACAAGGGCATGAATCCTGGGAGGCAGGGAACTTGTGGAGCGATTTTCATGACTGCCTACTGTATTCCCACAGAGGGCCTTCTACACACTAGAGTCACAGCCATCATTGCTGCTGCACACACTGACCCTTGCCCCTCCACGTACTACATTGCAGCCTTCGGCATCCTCAGCAAAGCCTTTCCAGGCCTGTAGGCTGGCTGGCCTTCTGCCTTCATCGTTGTTGTGGTGGAGAGCTCATTTCCTGCACTTTCATTCCTCACGACTGTGCTCATCTCTTCTTTATGCCAGGGAGAATGCTCCCGGTCCCCACATTCAGCCTGGTAGGGAAAGAGCAAAGCAGGAAAACTCTGCCCAGACCTCCCGCCGGGGTGCCCCACTCTATGGGTCCATCCACGAAACCTGCTCTTAGCACAATCCATTCTCCCCGGTTACACCCAGGCTTCCCCTGTTCCGTGGTCACATTAACCTCCATCAGATAATTAAGGGCTTGGCTTTCCGTGAGAGACCTTAAATGTCACCTTTCTGCCACCCAATACGTCTCTGAATGACACAGACTCTAATGAGATATTCAAATATAGAAAACTGAACGACTCCTTGCTTTCTCATCATGACATGTATTCAGCTGGAGGGATCTGACTACATCACTACATTACTTATAATTTCTACCTGACCTTGGGTGGTGGAGTGTAATCTTTAAGGAAACTATCCATTTAATCTCTCTTGCCTTATTAGCATTTAATTACTATGACAAATTTCCAGATGTACCAGCGATGTTAGGATTATAATTCAATTTTCCCCTCAAATGGCCCAGTAACCAAGGGCAGTGGGGCCATTTCTGGCACCATCAAGTTCTGATCAAGGAAGTATCCTGGACCTGGCGCAGGCTCCTGCCTGTCTGAGTGCTGAGCAGGGTTTATCCCAACCTCAGCTCCCCAGGTAATGGCAGAGCCTTCTGCCAGCCAGGACCCCTCACTCGCTCTCATTCTCTCTCTCTCTTTTTCAGTGGGCTGAGCCTTTTTACCCTGCTCAGGGTCAGGCCAAGGCCTGGGGCCAAGGAGAGGATGTTTCACACACAGGAAGGAGCAAATTCTCAGCTCTGAGAGCTGTATTGGCCAGTGGATGCCATAAGCCAGCTGCTGTATGCAGATTTTCAGTCATTGAAGGACAACAGTTGGAAATAAGCCAGAGACACCTTCATCTGCTTTCACTCCTGTAAAAAGCCACACTCTGCCCTGTGAGTCACTGGCATTTTTCCAGGTCCCATTTTGACACCTCTTGCTTCTCTGAATCCCATAAATCACTGAGAAAGTCCTTCTTAGGGTCACCCGTCCTTGGGTGTAGAGAAGGAAGCAACTCCAAAGGGACCCTACCTGGGGTCTGGGGAACTCGGGCTCTACGACTGACCCTTACCTCTCACTGACCATGCACCTTTGGAAGACTCTGTCATTTTCCCTGAGAACTGTCACTCACACAAGGCAGTGGAGCTGACATCTGGGTTTGACCTCATGACCTTGTCTCCTTGGCCAGAGCTCACGGGACTGCTGGGGTCCCTGACCAGAGCTGGGCAATTGGATTCTCCTTTTGGTCACTTGGACTTGGGCCTGGGAGACCCCTGTCTGTCTGCTAGTTGTGCAAAATGAAGACACAGGAATGTGGGGCCCGTGGAGCACGGATCTGGGCACGCAGATGATGGCTGCAAAGAGACCAAGGAAAGGCACCACTGTGCTGAGAGAAGGAGATCCGAGAAGCAAATAACCCAGAGAGAGGCTGAAATGGGATCTGTTCATGTTAATATTAAAATGGCAACCAATACCCAAGACAGAAATTGTGCCCCTAATCAAATCAGTTCTTGCATTCGTCTGTATGGCCTTCTTCTCCCTTTTCCTGCTAATTTACTTTTTACCTATATGAACAAATGTAATCGATAGACCCTTTTCTTTTTTATTTAACATTACATCATGAATATTTTTCCATTTCTCTGTAGTCTCTTTTTTTTTTTTTTTTTTTAGAATAGAGTTAAATTACTGGGAAGCAATTTGAACTTCCTATTTGTGATTTCCCATTAAACACTAGGCTTT
>NW_012104920.1:2974292-2981390 GCF_000951045.1 Mandrillus leucophaeus | reverse complement strand
CTCTTGCTTTGTCACCCAGGCTGGAGTGCAGTGGCCCGATCTTGGCTCTTTGCAACCACCGCCTCCCAGGTTCAAGTGATTCTCCTGCTTCGGTCTCCCAAGTAGCTGGGATTATAGTCACGCACTACCATGCCCAGCTAATTTTCGTGTTTTTAGTAGAGATGGGATTTCACCATGTTGGCCAGGCTGGTCTCAAACTCCCAACCACAGGTGATCTGCCCACCTCAGCCTCCCAAAGTGCTGGGGTTACAGGTGTGAGCCACTGTGCCCGGCCCATAGTATCTTATTTTTCCCCAGTTCTTCTCCTTTTCCTACTTTCCTGTTCAGCCCCTGATATAGTAACCAGTGACAGCCTGGTGTTATCCATTCACACCATTATCACACCATTTGCGTATAAATATATAAAAGCGTATGTGTGTATATCTGTATTTCTGTCTGTGTCTGTATGTCTATGGATATAGATATAAAAACTTGGGGGCCATCATTTGTTTTTGCAAAAATGAAATAAAATGATTTTTCTGTGTTTTCTATTTAATTTACCCCTAAATGATGCATGACATTCATTCCTTTAGAAGGCAAACTAATATTCTGCAGTTGGGAATCTCCAGAATGAGGTGCCTACACTGTACCAGCACAAGGAAAACATATTCAAATTTTTATCTCGATTCTGATCTCTTCTCTTTAAAATTTCTATTTTCTGTTTGTTTACCCTACAGTTAAGGTATTCATACATGCAAATAAATATCCGTCTTTTGGAAGTGTGTACTACCATCAAATGAGCAATCAGAAATGCTTAGAGACCACTAGCCCACAGAATCTGGGAACAACTTATTCACACATTTCCCTTTTGGCGGATAGCCGGGCTGTTTTTAGATGCTGCAACAGGTACCACTACAAACTATGCTTCGACAAGATTACTCCACACAGGTATTTACATACTAGTGCTTTTTTTTTTTTTTTGAGATGGAGTCTTGCTCTGTCGCCCAGGCTGGAGTGCAGTGGCGTCATCTCCACTCACTGCAACCTCCACCTCCTGGATTCAAGTGATTCTCCTGCCTAAACCTCCTGAGTAGCTGGGATTACAGGTACCCGCCACCACGCCTGGCTAATTTTTGTATTTTTAGTAGAGACGGGGTTTGACCATATTAGTCAGGCTGGTCTCGAACACCTGACCTCGTGATCTGTCCGCCTCGACCTCCCAAAGTGCTGGGATTACAGACGTGAGCCACTGCGCCCAGCCGTGCTTTTTGTTCTATAGGACAGATTCCCAGAAGTAAAATTCCTGATTCAAAGGGTTTGTCTAGTTTTAATTTTAACTGATACGGGTGGTCTGCTCTCCAAAATATCCCTGCCACCAGCAATGTATGAAACATTTATTTCCTGCATCTTCAAAGATTTTAAGAATTATTACTCTTTTCAACTTTTGCCAATCCCATCAGAGGGATGAGAAATGGCGTTCAGGATACCTTCATGTACAAGTAAAGGCATCGGGTCAGACAACCTCTAAGATTGTTCTAGTTCAAGTATCCATATTTCTCGAATTATCTATTTTCATAACTTACCTGTTAGCAGGTGTGTGTTTATCCCCTATTCACTAACTGTTTGCAAATCTGAGACATCTTTGAAAAAATTGCCAGAAACCAACGCATCAAGAACCGGAAAGAAAGAAAGCTGAATAGAGTCCAGAAAATCATCTTGCCAATACTGTTTAGCTTGTAAAAAACCATCTAAGCCAAATCCCTGCGATTTCATCGAGAACAAATAATAAAAAAGCAGTGTGTAATATTTCTAAGATGAGCATATTCATAGTAAATATTTTAAGATCCATGGCTGCACAAAATGCATTTTCCTTGGAGGTTCGCTTTTCAAATGGCTCTGTATTAAAAGTGCCATTTCAATAAATATTCATGGGGAAATTCACTGATGTGTTTTACCATTTATAGCTAAAATTTCAAAGGTCTTAGAAAGAAAAAAGGTGTGATGCATATCCTACCCTCTTCGGAGAAGTGGTGAAAAATACATGCTATGCTTTGGTTTTCTCCGACTATAAAACTCCCAGGCAAGCATCTGTACTTTTCATTCCCAGTCTTCTCCGGCTAGTCCTGGGGTAGATCGCAGCCTGGTCAGGGGACGGTCAGCAAGAAGGACTAACAGAGGAAGGAAAAATGAGAGGTTAGGAAAACGTGTGCACAGTCTTTCCAAAGTTTCCAGAGCTCTCCCAACAGCTACCATCTGGTGAGCATTTAATGCACACACAGCAACTTGACAGAAACACTCCATATTCTCTTACTGCAGCCTCACTATCACCCTGTGAAGTAGTTTTTTATTATTATTATTATTACTATTATTATTATTATTATTAAGGTGGAGTTTCCCTCTTGTTGCCCAGGCTGGAGTGCGATGGTGTGATCTCGGCTCATTGCAACCTCCACCATCCAGGTTCCAGCGATTCTCCTGCCTTAGCCTCCTGAGTGGCTGGAATTACACACGTCCCACCACCATGCCCAGCTACAGTTTTTTGTAATGTTTAGTAGAGACAGGATTTCACCATGTTGGACAGGCTGATCTCAAACTCCTGAACTCAAGTGATCCACCCGCCTTGGCCTCCCAACGTTCTGGGATTACAGGCGTGAGCCACCGCACCTGGCCAATAGTCACCATTATCGTCCTGTTTTGCAGATGAGAAAATAGGGCCTCAGAAAAGTTAAGTGATTTGTCCCTGAAGTCACACAACTAGTTAACGGGTAGCAAGGGGATTCAGACTCAGGACTGTCTAGCTCCAACTTGCTATATTATTAGTCCCTCTGTGCCTCAGTTTCCCTTCTATAGTTTCCCCAGGTCTCAGGGAGCCCAGCGAGGCTGTAGAGAACGGAGGAAGTTTGGTATAAGGTGCTAAATGCTTTTTTCATCTCCCCGGCCGCTTGGTCTCTGATAAGCATGATTTGGCTGCCTGCTCTGGACATGAGGCATCCCACGGCCCCTGTGACATCATCCTTCTTGGCCCCTTTGCCTCTGTCAGGAAGCAAACCCCCACAGGCAAAGAACTGAAAATCTGGCCACTTATTCCAGCCAATATTTCTCAGTCTTAGGTAGGCACATTCATTTTTATAATGGCAAGTTTTACCCTCGGAAATGATCAGATCCAATCCTTCTCTTGTTTGAGATGTTGGAACCACTCACCATGGCCCAGGAGAATAAAACCCACAGGCTCCACTTGGCTTGGCCTTCAAAGCCCTCTGCAACCTGCCCACATAACCATCTTTTGTATGGATGCAGTCTTGCATTGATGCTTCGGCCACTCCACACGGTACCTCTTCCACCTGCCTAGTATGTCTTCCTTCGCCTTCTCTGACTATTCAAATCTTAAATATCATTCAAGGTCCAACTTGAATGGATCTGCCTCCTCCAGGGAGCCTTCTCTGTTCTTCCAGGCTGAATGAACGGGCTTCTCCTCTGGAATCCCCACGGTTCCATTTCCACCATTTGGCTTCTAACAATCACTGGCATTTTTTCATATCTGCTTTTGCAACTAGCCTGTGAGTGGCAATGTTATTTACATTGTCTGTGGGGCAGTGGCAATGTTATTTACATCTGTTTCTACAGCACCAACTCATTATTCGGCTCAAAGTAATAACGACAGTCCAGGTGCAGTGGCTCACACCTGTAATCCCAGCACTTCGGGAGGCCGAGGCAGGCAGATCGATCACTTGAGGTCGGAAGTTTGAGACCAGCCTGGCCAACATGGTGAAATCCTGTCTCTACTAAAAAAAAAAAAAAAAATTAGCCAGGCATGGTGGCACGCACCTGTAATCGAAGCTACTTGGGAGACCGAGGCAGGAGAATTCCTGAACCAGACAGAGGTTGCAGTGAGCTGAGATCACACTTCTGCACTCCAGCCTGGGCGACAGAGGGAGACTCCATCTTGGAAAGAAAAAAAAAAAAAAGGAATAGTGGCAATGACAAACAACATCAATGGTAATAGTTCTATATTTATGGGGGGTTTAAAACATGACTTAGTTTAATCCTCAGACAATCTTATGAGGCAGATACTATATTTACTCCTATTTAACAGGAAAGAAAGGGGGTTCAGAGAGGCCACGTGGAAATGGTGAAGCTGGGATTTGAGCCCAGGGTGCCTTGTTCCTCAGGTAACCACTCTGACCCACTGGCTTCTTTAGGTGCTCGGTAAATGTTTGTTGAATTGCAAAGCAAATGCGTTAATGAACGAATGAGTAATAAGGAAAAAACAGTCAGGCAATAGAGAAAAATCATCCATTCCATTGATGAAAGCAAGGCATTTCCCAGAACCCAAGCAATGATAGTGAACATTCTCTTCTATCATCCAATCATTGCCCTCCCCTTGTTGGGGAAATCTCACGGACACATTTCACCAATGGGTGTCTTTCCAAACCTACTCCTGAGGGACAGGGAGGAGAACGTCTCATCCTTTTTAGTCCAGGACAATGCTTTGACTCACATCCAGGAGGACGAGACCTTAGAGCTGTGCCCAGGCCAACAGGGACCAGTGGCTTGGGCTCATCACACTCCCATCATGATCTTCCTGGGACAAATATTGGTTCTAAGGCTGCTACCCAGTATCAGAGAGCAGTACAGGCTGGTAATGTTTGGAGAGCAGAAGAAAGCCAGGTGCCATGTAGGAAACAGGAGAAAGGGCAGATGGCGAGCAGGCCACGGCCTTGTGGAGGCCAGGCTGCAGCTGCAGGAACCACAGGTGCTGGCAGAACCGAGGTTGCTGGTGCAGGAAGCAGAGGCTGCATCACCTGGGGCTTAGCCAGGGCCAACATAGAGACAGGGGCTCGGCCCACCTGCCTGCTGGCGGCCACCAGTCTTCCTGATGCTCAGAAGGAGAGGGCAAGCCCTGGAGCTTTCCCTGTCCTCCCTCCTCTCCACTTGCCCCACACAGGGAGAATTCTGGAGATAACACAGATACTCAGCGGGAACACACACAGAGTCATGCATGTACACATACATGTGCACAACACATATAAACACACTTTCACACACGCATACTCACATATGCATACATGTATGTACATGTGTGCAAACATGAATATGCATACACCTGCCTCTGGTCTCACGCATACACACATACCTATACACGTGTGAACACACACTTTCTCACACATGCATACACATACACTCTTATGTACACACATTCACACATATACTCAATCACACACGCACACACACCGTTTTGGTGTCACACATAAACACATACACACACATACCAGGCTCAGAAAATTTGTCAGGCTTCCAAGCACTTCAAAGCACAAGTAAATTGATGGATCTTGTTTCTGGAAAGAAATCAGCGTGTCCTAAAGACCCGTGAGCTGGATTTTTCCTTCTGAGATCTGAGCCGACATTAGTTCCCCCGTCTCGTGTACATCCTTGATGGGTTTCTGGCCTCGTACACAATAGGAAAGAGGGCTTTGGGGCCAGGGGTGAGTCAGGGACCAGAGAACAGAACTGCGTGGTCCAAAAGAACACGAAGAAAGAAAAAAAGGCCTTTCGTGTGGAGGATTTAATTTCCAGGGAGGAAGATTGAAATTTTAATTTCATAAAGTGGTTTTGAAAACACATGAAAGAGTTTTCCTTTCTGAGGCTGTCACTGCCTCCTTGGGTGCCTGAGAATCTGGTTCTTTCCAGAATTGCGGAGAACCAGTGGCAGTGTGGTCTGCAGTCTCTGCCAGAACCTCAAGGGACAGCATGCGAGACGTTCCATTCATTTCAACTGAGTCCATCCGTCCATCCAACTAACCATTCATTCTTTCGACACCCAGCCTTCATCATTCATTCATGTAGTTTAGATCTTCTATCACCTGCTATGCACCTGCATTTGGCCTGGCCTTGGGGTCCAGGTCCCTTGAAAGGACTTCCAGCTGTCCTCTTGATTATGGAGAGGAGGGGATGCTGGTTACAGGGACTTGTTCTTTTCTAATTCAAATGCAAAACAGAGGATAAACCCTCTCAGGTGTGAAACTCTCTTGGCTCCAGAACAATGCAGTAGTTAGTCCTGGGCCTGGCCCATGCCAGGTTCCCAGGAAAGCCCTGCTGATTCAGGATAACTGCTACCACCTGTTTCAACGCCCTTGACGCTCTCCACACTTTTTGTCTTTGAAAGTCTTTCATTTAGGTTTCATAACGGAAGCAAGGCTGAACGATTATGTGACGGTGCTTTTTGCGACAAGTTTATGGGTATATTTTGAAGGCAGCAAACATACGCCTATTAAGCATGGGGAGAATTATCAGTGAATGTTTTTAAATGACCAATAAAAATGAAATTATCTTGCTCATTGTTTTTTATGGATCATAATGTGTTTTTCTCTTACGGAAATATCCAAAAACTCCCCTCTTAGTCACCGGCCGCTAATTACATAGTTAGCACACAGTAATCCATGCAAGTGGGTTCTCGCCTATCGTAATTCATCTTCATAAATGTAATTGGCCCAATGAAAGAGACCACAAAATAATTCTGCAGAGAGGAGATGGATTCAATAAAAACTGATTTTACTTTTCTTTTTTCTAAAACTACAAACTGGGAATAGAAGTTTTTAAGAACATATAAGTGTTTTTCCCAGATTGCCACTCCTACCTCAACTTGTTTGTTATTCAACCGTTTATTGATTTATTGAGGACCTGCTCTATTCAAATCATTGGCTCAAGACTGGGGTGAAGTCAAAATTTGAAAGACACTCCTGGCTGCAAGGAACTGCTCATCAAGTGGAGAAGTCTACAGCAGCGGGCAGAAATCACGATGATGCAAGGCGGACAGTAGTACATGCTCCAGAAGAGATTTGGAGAAAGGGCTAAAGGAGTTCAGAGGCAAAGTGGTTGCTTCCTGCTGGGAAATCAGGAAAGGCTTCATGGAAGAAGTGGCATTTGAGCTGAACTTTGAATGATGAAGGAAGGCGGAGCTAAGGCACAGAGGTATGTTCGGTTAGAATAACCTGAGAGTGATTTTAGTGAAGTGCCGGCAGGTGAAAGGTGAGGGGAGATGGAATGGAAAGGCAGGTGGAAGGTTGTTATAGATGAGGAAGCACATTTTATACTTTTCAGCTCAAAGTTGTGCCCCTCTCC
>NW_012104920.1:2960043-2973482 GCF_000951045.1 Mandrillus leucophaeus | reverse complement strand
GGAGGAAAATGCAAATAAGAATTACAAGACAGAATTCAAGAGGATTGGGACTTTCAGGGAGGACATGATTGACAGTGTCACAGGCTACAGGTGATCAAAGTAAGAGAAGGTCCCGCAAGGGTCCATTGGATTTAGCCTGGAGGAAATCACTGATGACCAGGTGAGAGCCAGGGAGCAGAGGTCGGGGGCAGAAGGGTGAGGAATGAGCTGGCCTGGGGTAGCTGGAGTTGCACAGGTGGTGCAGGGATCTGGTCAACCTCCTCCACCCACACCTCCACTTAGCTGGTGTGGTCTCTCCTCTCGTCAGCAGACCTAATCACGCTCAGGAAATTATGTCTTTACAGAGTACATTATGTGCTCCTGTGACATTTTTGCAGTGCAGGATGTTTGTGATGCCTTGGGATGACTCCACTGTGGTGGTTCTTGCCCTTTCTTTCATGGGATTAAAACCCGGACCCAGTCACCTAGACGTAGCACGGATTCTCCCCCTTCTCTCTCCACTTCCAGCTCCTGCTTATCATCTCACTTATCTGTTTACCTCCTCTTTACCCTTCTTAGTGACAGACTGAATTTTTGTTTCCAACTCTTCACTACTTTGTAATAGAATTTTACTTGTACGCTCTTTCCACGGCCTCGTGATCTATACAGTATACTTCCCCACTTCTTTACTTTTGAGTTGAAAATACGACTTGTTTGGGCCGACAATATGACTTGTTTGGTTCAATGAGATGTTAGTGAATGTGATGTAATCAGAGGCTTGACATGTTCTGGTGCAATTGGTTTTTTTTTTCTTTCTACAGTCCAATGACTGCATGAAAGGTTCATGTGCCAGGTGGATGCTGCCACCTCAGACTGGACCCCAAAAGAAACATGTCAAATGGACCCGAAGCTATCCTGCATCCTAGGGCCATGCCCAGTCAACCTGTAGCCTAAAGCAGAGCCACCCAGCTGAGACCGGTCTAGGCCAGCCGTACTGTAATCAGCCTGCAAACCCACGGTTATGAAAGTAAACACTTACTATTTTAAGCCACTGAGTTTGGGGTCGGTTTGTTACGCAGCATTAGCATGATGTCAGTACTGACCCTGACTTTGACATCAGCACTGATGCTCGCTAGTTCAAGTTCTCTACTCCATTCCTTTAAGCCCATCTTCCAGAGAGACTGTTAGACAACCTCAATCATCATTACAAACAAGGAAGACTGCCCTTTCAGGATTTTTCAATATTTCTTCCAGAATGTTTATTCCTTCATTTATTCATTTTTTCAAACATTCAACAAATGACTACTTGTACTAAGCCTTAGGAAGGGCCCTCGGGGGGAAAATGGGGTAACTATAATTTGAAACAAGACACATTCCATCTTTTTAAGTGAGTGCAAAAGAAGTGTGTGTAAATAATTACATCCCAAGGTGCCTGCCGTATTTCTTATCCTAAAGCAAACCAAGTGGAGGTAAAATCATCATTCTTGAAAATGCCCTTGCTTATACTTAAAAGCAATTATCTGTGGGTATTTAAAAAATAAAATCTATAGTAATTACAAGCTTGCCTCTTTCTATCTCACATATCACATGAGCCAGTGAAGAAGCGGGATGCAAGACAGTCTTACCATATGTCAATATCAAATACGTTTTCTTTTAAAGCGTGCTTTGCGCATCCTTCTGGAAGTTGGGGAATGAAATGCTGTAAACAGGCAGACATGATTCACGGGATCATGATTGCTTTTCATCAGCTGCATCAATTATACACAGCAATGGGACTTGGTGAAATACATTTACAACTTGTTAAAAACACTCCTTGAAACAATTCAGACCTTGTTAAGTCCTGGTGTGCTCAGCCAAGCATGGCTGGGCTGGCAGTCAGCAGAACTTAGTCTGAGCTGAACAAGTCCAAGCTATCTTTGGCCAAGAGGAATGGCATGCCAGGTGGAGATTCTTTCTGACCTCTCCTTCCGTTGTCATGAGATGTAGCTACAGGATGGGTTCAGATTTTTATTAGGTTATCAATAAAGTATCCAATCAACCATCAAGCCAATTAACCATACTATGCCAGGGGATAGGGGTACAGGGATAGAAGTAAAGCAATAAATACATGGTCCTGCCCTCAGGTTGCTTACAGTCTCATAAAAAAATAAAGATAAACATGCCATCCATCTCTAGCTCCTCCATCTACTATGTAATCTTAAAAAAATAAGTACTTAACTCAAGTTTCTCTGTTTCTCAAGTCCCTCATCCACAAAATTACATTAATAGTAATAGCTACAGCCTAGGACTGTTGTGAGAATTAAATACGTTAATACATGTCATGCCAGACATGGCTAGTTGCTTACCCAATATCCGTGGATTCCACTGGGCTGGCAATGCACCCTGGGAAAGTGCTCACCTTCCTAGACTCCCCTGCTGCGATGGGTGGCCACATGTCTCAGTTCTGGCCAATGAGAAGTAGATGGAACTGGCCAGGCTTGGTGGCCCACTCCTGAAATTCCAGCACTTTGGGAGGCCGAGGCGGGCAGATCACTTGAGGTCAGGAGTTCAAGACCAGCCTGGCCAACATGGTGAAACCCCATCTCTACTAAAAATACAAAAAAAATAAAAAAAAATTAGCTGGGCGTGGTGCCGGGTGCCTGTAATCCCAGCTACTGGGAGGCTGAGGCAGGAGGATTGCTTGAACGCGGGAAGCAGAGGTTGCAGTGAGCCAAGGTCACGCCATTGCATTCCAGGCTGGGTGACAAGAGCGAAACTCTATCTCCAAAAAAAAAAAAAAAAAAAAAAAGAATTAGATGGAACTCTTGGTTAGGGCATCCCTTCCGAATGACATCCCTGGGCACCTGAATAAGCTCTGTTCTACGGTCTTCCAGACTCTTTGTCATGGAAGGAAGAGTTTTTGCTTCAGCCACTTTCTTGCTTAAGCCACTCTTTGGTAGGGGGAGCGTGGGTGGTTCCGTACTATGCAGTTGAACATATTGCTAACTGAAAATAAGTAAGAAGCCTGGTATGCAGAAATAATTTAATAAATATCATTGGTAATGCTGATTTTGTGGCCATGCAGGGTGAATGGGGAAAAAACGAGGAACTGTCAGACCACATAGGAGAGGGTTTTTTTTTGTTTTTTTTTTTTCCGAGACAGAGTCTCGCTCTGTTGCTCAGGGTTGTGGTAAGCCAAGATCACACCACAACCTCCGCCTCCCGGGTTCAAGTGATTCTCCTGCCTCAGCCTCCTGAGTAGCTGGGACTACAGGTGCACACCACCATGTCAGGCTGATTTTTGTGTTTTTAGTAGAGACGGGGTTTCACTATGTTGACCAGGCTGGTCTCGAACTCTTGACCTCGTGATCTGCCCACCTCGGCCTCCCAAAGTGCTGGGATTACAGACGTGAGCCACCGTGCCTGGCCAGAGAGGTTCTAATCCATACCAGATGGAAACTTTCTGGAGAAAGAGACATCTAAGCAGAGACCTGGAAGGTCAGGTGGGGGTGCAGCCAATTCTAATTGTTAACATTGTTCCCTCTTTTTCTTTCCACAGTTCTCTCATTCCATGGAACCTCCGCCTGGGATGGCTCAACAGGCTCTGAGCAGACCTTCTACCTGCAGTCTAGCCCAGACCATCTTCCATTCTTGTTTCCAGGGAAATCTTCCTAAAACAGGTCTGACTATGAAAACCTCCTGAGAGGGATCCCTCACCTACACAGAGATTTTCAATGTTCCCATCAAAGGGCCCCTAAGCGATGAAACGGTACCTCCAAGGTACAGTTTGGCAAGGCCTGAGAATGTATTTGAACTTTTCTAATTCAGTTCCAAAATATGAGGTCATGTTTTGTGTTTATTTTGTAATATATTCTTGCTGGTTTTAATATGAAACTGTTTTAACGTCCTAATGGGCTTAACTCATGTTCTAGGAAGACACGCCACATTGAGCCAGTGGTTCTGAGTACACCCTTGCATACTGCTCTATACATCAGAGAGCACACAGGACTCCCCAAGCAGCCATCAGGTTGGCACTAACTTAACATCCCGTGATACTTCCTTGCCTTTCCACACGCCAGGCCTTCCTCACTGAATATCCTCCTTCCCTGGCTGTCTGGCCAGCTCCCGGGTATGCTTTCATGTTGCGGCACCCACCGTGTCCTAGTTTGAGCAGTGGTTAAAGAGTTTTCAATCTCTGATTAAATTGTGAATTTTCTGAGGGCAAAGGCTAAATCTGATTCATGACTGAAAGTTTTCCATTTACTGTGGTATAATAAATTACCCCCAAACCTAGAGGCTTTAAAAAACAATTATTTTATTTTGCTCACAATTATGTGGGTCAAGAATTCAGAAAGGAGCCAGGCACGGTGGCTCACGCCTGTAATCCCAGTACTTTGGGAGGCCAAAACAGGTGGATCGCCTGAGGTCAGGAGTTTGAGGCCAGCCTGACCAACATGGTGAAACCCTATCTCTAAAAAAAATTAGCTAACAATTTTATTAATAAATGTATTAGCTAATAATGTCAGCTAATAAAAAAATTAGCTGGGTGTAGTGGTGCGTGTCTGTAATCCCAGCTACTTGGGAGGCTGAGGCAGGGGAAGCACTTGAACCTGGGAGGCAGAGGTTGCAGTGAGTTGAGATTGTGCCACTGCACTCCAGCCTGGGCAACATGAGCAAAACTCCATCTCACAAAAATAAAAAATAAAAAAAGAACTCAGAAAGGGCTCAGCTGAGCATTGTCCCATGCGGTTTGCAGTCACACATCAGCTGGGGCTGCAGTCATCTGAAGGCCCGACTGGGCTGCAAAGTCCCAGATAGCTCCTGCCTATGGCAGCAGGCAGTGAGTGCTAGCTGTGACCAGGGGCCTCAGGAGGTGCTGTACACTGGAGCATCTCTGAGCAGCCTCTCTAGTCAGATTTCCTAAGGTGGCTGGCAGAGCAAGTGTCCACAGCGAGTGTTAAAAGAGAACCAGGTGGAAGTTGCATGGTCTTCTCAGACCCAGCCTCAGGAACCATGTAGTGTCATATCCAACCACATCCTATTGATGGCAAATGAATCAAAGGCCAACACAGATTCAAGGAGTGGGGAGGAATAGACTCTACCTCTTGATGGGGTCCCATGACAGAAGAGCAGGTGGGATGGAAGCTATTGTTGCAGTTCTCTTTGGAATATACTTTCTGCCATAGTAAGCAGCTCAGCCTTTAGCCCAGTGTAGGGAGAATGAATGAGATCTAAGTGTTCTGAGGGCTGCCACCATTCCCAGAATAAGATTTTCATATGGAAGGGAAATGAAATCATTCTCTCTCCTTTCCAAAACCTTCTTTTTCTCTAGGACTCTCTCTGCCTCTCCCTACCCTCTCTCGTTGAGGCCAAGAGATGCAGAAAGAGTAACAGACGGATTGATGGAAGAGGGATTAGAAGATTTCCGACTCTTGAGAAGGAGAGAAATAAATTCCTCTAACTTGATATTTTCCACTACCACCAAGCTTCAGTTTTTCTTTTCTACTCCAAAATAGGAAATGAAGTGGTTGGGATTCGTTCTGAGCATAGATGAACGGCCAGTAAAAGAAATGCAAATCAAGGTTGGTATTCCATGTTTCCCCATGGAACCATTTCTGTCCCCCCTTTCTCAGGGCCTCAGCTTCCCCACCTCCATTAGAACAAAAAGGACTTTTGGCTAGCCCATCCCTTGGAGTGGCTCCTGCAGTTAAACTCTATAATATCACACCAGCCACCTCCACCCAACCTAGCACAGCCTCTCCTGGGGAGAGGCAGGCTGTCGTTCAGAGAACTCTCCTTCTCCAAAATCTAATATCCCCTCATCTCCCATTACGAGTTCAGTTATGGGAGCCTTCATAGCAGGTGTCATTAAATAGACATTAAGACCCAACAGGGCATGTTTTACGGGACCATTACCATATGCCTGATGTTTGCTGTGACAAATGGAGATCCAGCCAACCACGCCATGTGATAATGGGCCTGGAAACACCCCCTGGGGTGAGGTAATGTGATTAGAAGATGAGGCTCTCATTGTTTAATGCCATCCATCGGAAGGGGACTGACTCCTCTTTGCTGACTCGCCTGGAAGTCAGGCTTCATCCTCTTCTTCCTGGGCCTATCAGACTCCCGAGCCAGGAGAGACGGGGACCACTGTCCGGCTAGCATGGCAAGCTTGAGCATGTTCCAAGAAGTTTGCATTGTGATGTAAGGACCAAGAGCTATGCTGCCTCAGTTTCCCCCAAGATGATTGGTCTCTGGCAGCCAGAGGCCGAACAGTAAAAGTGAGATGAGCTTATCTATCATTCTGATCATCTGAGTAGGAAGTCAGCCCTTTCCAGCCTCAGAGAACTCACCTTACTTCACTTCACATCATTGTAGATACCCAGACTCCCAGGTGACCAGGCATCGCTAAAATATTCTCTTAGCTGGAGCTCTCTGTGATCTGGAGGCAGCTTGCATGAGGAGCAGGCATGAGCTTTGGGTTCTGCCTTCCTTGGGTGCGAATCCCAGCTCAGCCATTTGATCTCACTAATACTCCTTCTTCTCATCTCCCTTGCAAAGATATTATAAGGATTACATGAGATGACTTACATGAAATATTTAGCACAGGGCCTAATTTAGCAAATTCTAAATTAGGGTTTTCCTAACCCTCTCCATCTCTTTTTATTCTGGTCTTCTAGTCCTTGGCCTTTTAGGAAGGTAAGGGTCTGGGATCTAGCATCTGGTTGATCCTGCGGCTCCCTGAGGAGTGGAGATACCCAAAGCTAGGCTTGCTTGATTTATGACAGTTACAACCTCAGACTCTGCACTTTCCAGAATCTCCACTGTCTGCCTCCTCTGAAACATACCTCATTGACAGAACAGTGCTGAGGACAGTCCTCAAACCTTCCCACCTGCTGACTGAACAAGCCTGTCACTCCTTCCACTGATATGTCCAACTCCCAACCAGATGCCCTACTTGACCCCACAGCCCTTGATTCTTGGATAAACATTCATCAGTACCCCCCACTCCGTGAGCCTCCCAGTGTGTCCAGACCCTCCACTGGCCCCCTACATGTCCTGCCCTCCTGCCTGCTCTGCAGTCTCTTCCCTTGTTTATCCTCATACTTGCTCTGTGCCTTACCCCTGGCTGCTTCCCAGCACATTCAGATTTCCCGTCCTGAAGGAATCCTTCCTCAACCACTCCCATGCCCCCTGCCTTCACTGCCTCCACTTCCTCTCATCCAATTTACTCCTCCATTCCTCAAAATCTTGGTTCCATCCCCACCACTGCACTTAAATTGTTTTCTCCATCTTGCTCCAATATCCAATAAGCAGGGCGAATTGCCTTTTCTCTGCCAGTATTCATCCCCACACTTCAGCAATGGTTGAGAGCACCAATCACCCTCATTGCTTTTGGATTCTAGGTCACCAAGGTCTGGTCCTCGCCCCACCTCTCTTCATGGGCTGCCTCTGCTCCCTGCACCAGCTTCTCTTCTTCCAAATTTCTATTCTCATAGCTTCTCCCTCCCTTCTCTAAACTCCCTCTTACTACATACACCTGTTCTCATGGGCTTGGCCATCATTTCAGGCTGCTGACTTCTCTACCCTCTTGTCATCCCCAGCCTCCTTCTCTAACTCCAATCTGATGTTCCCAGCGACCTGCAGGACCAGGTGTCTCCCTGGGATCCCAGAGTTTGGATGTCCCACATCCCCTTTCTTCTCAAAATCCTGCTCCTCCTCCTAGACCTCATCTCCATGATGGCACCACCAGTGCTTTGCTCTGTTTCCCAAATGCTTCCTCCCTACCTCTCTCCATACCCACTTCTAATTCATGGTACAGAAGCCATCCCAAACCACCTCCTCCCTGGTTTCTCTCCCTCCCAGCCCATCCCACCTGATGGGGGAAGATGCCAAGACGGCCTCTTGGTCTTCCATTCCTCCGTTCCTCCCCTATATTCTTCTATGGAGGCTTCCATTGTAAACATCTTTCTTCTGTGCTCTGTTCTGAGCCCCTCCATGTGGTGATGGTGCAGAGCAGTCACCACCTTCCAGGGGGGTGAACCTCATCCAGTGCCTTGCCTTTGGGCATTTTCCAAGTTTGTCCAGCCTCACGTTTCCAAACTCCCCTCAGACCAGAACCCACTGCAGAGACAGAGTATTCCAATGCCTCCCCTCAGCCTCCCAGAAGGTCCTCCACCTACCTTGTCAATGCTATCTTGCCTTTCTTGTTCTGGAACTTTCCAGGTCTGCCCATACCACTCACCCATGTCCTCAAAAGAGCCAAGCCCATGCCCACCTCAGGGCCTTTTCACAGGCTGTCCTCTTTCTTGAGATTCCCCCTGTCCACTCACCACCCTTTCTTCATGTGGCTAGCTCACATTTCTCTTCCTCAGCCAGGGTCTCCCAACCTAAATTAGGACTCCTCCTTCATTCTGCGCTATAACACCAGATTTCTGCCTTCAACTTACATTATATGCGCATGTGTTTTGTTTACTTACTGCCAGCCTCTCCCACTTGACTGTAAGCTCAACAAGGTCAGGGACAAGGTCATGTTCATGCTGGAATCCCAGAGCCTAGAGCAGTGCCTGGAACACACTACACGTTCCAGAAATGTTTGATAAATGAATGAAGTAGTGAATGAGAGAAACTGTCACTGGTTGACCCTAACTGCATCATTTTAGGTGCAGGATTTTTGTCTCTTTGGAAGTTACCAGTATTTCACCCCCCAGGCTCTGGAGTGAGAGGATGTGTGTTCAAATCCCACTGCTACTACTACTCATCTAGATGACCTGGAATAGCTTGACCTTCCTCTTGACCAACCCTCTGTTTATACCTATAAAAATAGGAGGAATAATGGCGTTTAATTCACAGGTTGTTCACAAGGATCAACTGAGAGATGTAAAGTGCTTAGCATAGTGCCTGGGACGTGGTGGGTGGAGCGATTGCTCCCATTTCCTCACACTCTGTGGGAAGAACTGATAGACACAGCAGGTGGGATGGGCTGGGAGGGAGAGGAATCAGGGAGGAGGTGGTTTGGGAAGGCTTGAATTAGAAGTGGGTATGGAAAGAGGGAGCGGGGAGGCATTTGGGAAACAGAGCAAAGTCGGTAATGAAAAAGAGGGAAGTTTGGAGCTGCCGTTAAGTCTGAGATTCATGCAGACCCCAAGCACCTGTGGTATTATTGGCTGCTCTACTGTGGCCTTGAGATATTTTTGGTTTGGTTCTTTTTTTTTCCCTTTGTAATTTTTTAAATGTAGAAAATATTCACATAACATAAAATCAACCATTTTAAAGTGTACAATTCACTGGCGTTTAATACCTTTTACACTATTGTGCAACCAACACCTCTATCTAGTTTTAAAACACTTTCATCATCCCAAAAGGAAACTCCATGTCAATTAAGCAGTGAGAGATTACATTTAAAACTTTTTATTTTGACATAATTTTAGATTTACAGAAGAGTTGCAAAGATAGAATAGCTTCATCCAGCTTTTCTTTTTTTTTCTTTTTTTTTTTCTTTTTTCTTTTTTTCTTTTTTCTTTGGACAGAGTTTCACTCTTGTTGCCCAGGCTGGAGTATAATGGCATGATCTTGGCTCACCACAACTTCCACCTCTCAGGTTCAAGCGATTCTCCTGCCTCAGCCTCCCGAGTAGCTGGGACTACAGGCACCTGCCACCACGCTCAGCTAATTTTGAATTTTTGGTAGAGATGAGGTGTCTCCATGTTGGTCAGGCTGGTCTCGAACTCCTGACTGCAGGTGATCCTCCCGCCTCGGCCTCCCAAAGTGCTGGGATTATAGGCGTGAGCCACTGCACCTGGCGGCTTCACCCAGCTTTTCTAATGTTAATGACATGTTACATAATCTGGGTCCATTTATCAAAACTGAGATATTAACACGGCCACAATGCTATCAACTAAACTACAGACTTTTATTTGGGTTTCCCCTGTGTCTCCACTCATGTCCTCTTCTGTTGCACAGTTGAATCCAGGATACCAACATTGCTTTTGGAGAGATTATTTTGAAAACCTAAAGAGTCAAAGTCAAGTCCACAATTCCTTGGGCTTGGGCTCCATCGTTAGTGCAGGTTTTTCATTATTGCCTTCCTAAGGTTCCATGTGACTAACCCTGACCCAAAGGAGAGGTTTCCATTGTGCCCATGGGCTGTGAATCCATGAATCGCCAAGTCCCCAAAGCAGATCAGAGCATGGCGTGTTCTTCAAGAATCACACCTTATTCAGAGTCTCTAGCATGGCCAGCGTTTCCCTTGAGCGGCCTCCTCGGCACCTTCCAGCCCCTGCTTCTCTCTCTTCCTCTGAGTCTCAGTCTGGAGAGGTGAGGTTATGCATCCGGGAAATCTCAGTGGCTTAGAAACACCGAGGTGTCCATCTCATTCATGCACCCCATCCGTGGAGACCCATCTTCCTCCACACCCTCTTCCCTTGAGACTCAAGCTCATGGGCCAGCCACTTTCTGGAGCACTGCATGCATGAAAGACAGCCCTTGAGGTGCTTATACCAGCATTTACGCATTCCAGCCTCAAATTGAAGCATGTCATGTCTGTTCAAACTCATTGGCTGGAACCAGTCACACAGCTGCACCCAATCAAAAGGAATCAGGAAGTGCGACCCTCTCATGTGCTCAGAAGCAGAGGGAGAGAGTTGGATTGTTGGGTAAACAGCCTTGATGACTCTCAAGGATGGTACTGAAAGGCAGGCCTGCAAACCTGCCTCCCCAAAGACAGACTGGGTGACTTAAGGCTCTGAGGAGACTGTGTGCCTACTGGGGTTTTAGGGTAGGCATGGGTAGGCAGGAGAGAGGAGGCAGGACCAGCACAAAGATAAGGAAACCATGCCAGCTCCTAACCTCAGATGCTCAGCCTAAAGCAAGGAACCATAAACAGAACCAAATAATCAGGACCCAAAGTACTGAAAAAAGCCATGAGGTATTCTATCATTCTGCCAAGATGAGATGGAGTCATACCATTCACGCAATTTTTTCTGCACATCCCTATCACGTGCCTTCTGGAATCTTCTAAGATTTACTGAGAACCTATCATGTTTTTTTGTTTTTGTTTTTGTTTTTGGCAGAGTCTTGCTCTGTCACCTAGGCTGGAGTGCAGTGGCGTGATCTCTGCTCACTGCAACCTCCGCCTCCCAGGTCCAAGCGATTCTCCTGCCTCAGTCTCCTGAGTAGCTGGAACTACAGGCACCCGCCACCACGCCCAGCTAAGTTTTGTATTTTTAGTAGAGATGAGGTTTCACCATGTTGGCCAGGGTGGTCTCCATCTCCTGTCCTCATGATCCACCCGCCTCAGCCTCCCAAAGTGCTGAGATTACAAGCGTGAGCCACCGTGCCTGGCCAGTTCTTTTACATTTATAATCTCATCCGGCAGTGTTGGCATTAGTGTCTGTGGTGGGTTGAATGGTGATCCTTAGAAAGATTTGTCTGCATCCTAACCCCTAGAACATGTGAACGTGATCTTATTTGGCAAAAAAAAAAAAAAAAAGTTTTGGTGGATACAATGAAATTAAGGATCTCAACTTAATATGAGATCATCCTGGAGTAGCCCTAAACCCCATGACAAGTGTCCTTATAGAAGACAGAAGAAGAGAAGACACCAACACACAGAGGTCCATGTAGTTTCCACTTTCAAGACTGTGAACTTGAAGTCCATGTGAAGGACTTGAGTCCACGTGAAGGCATAGGTAGAGACTGGAGTTATGCAGCTATAAGCCAAGGAACACCTGGAGCATCAGAAGCTGGAAAAGCTGGAAAAGGCCGGGAATGAATCCTTCTCTAGAGCCTCCAGAGGGAGTTGGTTCTGAAGACACTCTGATTTTGGACTTCTGGCTTCCGGAACCATGAGAGTAAATTGCTGTTGCCCTAAGCCACCGTGTTTGTGGTAATGTGTATGGGAGCCACAGAAAACCAATATGGAATCCTTCATAAATAGTTGAGGAAGCTGAATCTCAGAACAGTTGGGCAATTTCTCAAAGTCATAATGATAATAAGTATCAGAGCCAGGGCTTGACCTTGATCTGAGTGACTTCAAAGTCTGAACTCTTCAAGACAGCGTAGGGAAGAGCTGAGAGCTACGTACTGGAGCTAGGCTGCCTGGGTCCTAATCCCAGCCCTGCCACTCGTGAGCTGTGTGTTTTGGGGCCAATTGCTTCATCTTTCAAGCCTCAGTTTCTTCCTCTATAAAATGGGGCTGCCAGAAAGAGTCCTTTCCCCGGAAAGTTGTTTTGGAATCGAAAGGAGTGGATGAGTTGAAGGTGTGGAAAGTGATGAGAACACGACTTTGAACACAGTGAGCACTAGAAAAACATTTTGTATAACCATATGTCTGCAGAATATTTCGTTGCCACAATTCTTCTAATCATATGCTATGCCCCATTCGTTCCCCTTAGTCCAGGGCTTCCCAGTGTCAACACTACTGATTTTTTGGAACTGATAATTCTTGGTTTCTGGGGCTGTCCTGGGCTCTGAAGATTTTAGCATTCCTGGCCCCTACTCATTTGATGTCAGTGGCAATCCCTCCTCCCGAGTCTTGACAGTCTCTAGACATTGCCAATGTCCTGTAGGGGGCAAAATTGCCTTCCTTTGAGAACCACTGCCCTCGGCCTCCGAAGGCCAGGCCTTTAGGATGGGAGTCTCTTTACTGAGCATCCTGGCTTGCAGCTGGGTCTTGGAAGCACATCCAGTTTTCATGGCAGAAGTTGTGGAACTGTCAGGCAAATGACTGTTCACAAAGGGCTGAGTGATCCCCAGTCCCCGAGGAGAGGAGGCAGTGCATGGAGCGAAGGGACATTGGTGTTGAGGACACAGCTGGTAGAGTTCTGGGTCTATTATTTGACATTTCTGAGCCTCCGGAGAAAATTTTTGTAATCTATCCATCTGACAAAGGTCTACCATCCAGAATCTACAAGGAACTTAAACAAATTTACAAGAAAAAAACAAACTCATCAAAAAGTGGGCAAAGAATATGAACAGACACTTCTCAAAAGAAAACATTTATGCAGCCAACAAACATATGAAAAAAAGCTCATCATCACTGGTCATTAGAGAAATGCAAATCAAAACCACAATGAGATACCATCTCATGTCAGTTAGAACAGTGATCGTTAAAAAGTCTGGAAACAACAGATGCTGGCAAGGATGTGGAGAAATAGGAACACTTTTACACTGTTGGTGGGAGTGTAGATTAGTTCAACCATTGTGGAAGACAGTGTGGTGATTCCTCAAGGATCTAGAACTAGGAATACTATTTGACCCAGCAATCTCATTACTGGGTATATACCCAAAGGATTATAAATCATTCTACTATAAAGACACATGCACACGTATGTTTATGGCAGCACTGTTCACAATAGCAAAGACTTGGAACTAACCCAAATACCCATCAATGATAGACTGGATAAAGAAAATGTGGCACATATGGAATACTATGCAGCCATAAAAAAGGATGAGTTCATGTCCTTTGCAGGGACATGGAT
>NW_012104920.1:2946548-2959128 GCF_000951045.1 Mandrillus leucophaeus | reverse complement strand
GACCCACAAAGGGACGCAAAAGCAAAATATCTTTTCTCAATGACTGCAAAGGCCCCGAATCAAATCAGGATGTGTCTGATGGCTGCCGTCAAGTAAAACGTACATGGCCAGGACGAGGGGAGGGAGTTGGGGTGTGTGTAATGTAATTTAAAGGAATGTCTTTGCCAGTCAGAAGGAAATTGTGAGATTTACATTGATGTGGCAAAGGTTCCCGAAAGCTGCAGCTCTCCCACGGCCTGAAATGATGATATTTGCTGTTGGCAGACGTAGCTGAATTGGAAAAAGAGAGACCGCACTCATAGATTGTCACTTCATTTTATTCTTCGGTGGCTGTCGTCCAAACGGGGAAGTGAGAGCTCCTCCATGGTGGAGGCGGCTTGTAGGATGACTATCCTCCTTTTCCTCCTCTTATACTTCAATTGCCTCAGCGGCCAGAGGAAAGGGTTAAGGCCTTGGAGTCAGGAGGTCTCAGTTTGAGTCCTGGTTCTGCCACTTGTCAGCCGTGTGTGTGACCGTGGGCCAGCCACCCACCCCTCTGAGGCTCTCACCTCCTATCTTTCTAGAGGACCAACAAAGACACAGGGCTGATAGCTGGTGGTGAGCCTCGTGGTGCTCTTTCACCTGCCTGGCGTTTCTCACCTTGCCCTCCAAAGGCTGCCTGCTGCCCTTCTGTTCCCAGAATTGGTTGCCTGTTGTGGTCACCTCAGTAAAGTTCCAAGTTTGCATCTTCATCTTGGAAGGAGGAAGAAGCATTAGGCTGATAATGTCCCACCAGCAGCTGATATTAAGGGAGTACATCTCACCAAAGAGATCAGGCACTTGGCAGTAATGTTGAAAAGCATTGTTCCCTGAAGGTGCCTATACCACCTTTATGAAAATAATAGGAACAGCAACAACAGGCCACTACCATTTCTTTCTTTTCTTTTTTTTTTTAAATTATAATTTCAGTTCTGGGATACACGTGCAGAACGTGCAGATTTGTTACGTAGGTATACATGTGCCATGGTGGTTTGCTGCACCCATTAACCCGTCGTCTACATTAGGTATTTCTCCTAATGCTCTCCCTCCCCTAGTCCCCCTCCCCGCAACAGGTCCCAGTGTGTGATGTTCCCCTCCCTGTATCCATGAGTCCTCATTGTTCAACTCTCACTTGTGAGTGGGAACATGTGGTGTTTGGTTTTCTGTTCCTGTGTTACTTTGCTGAGAATGATGGTTTCCAGCTTCATCCATGTCCCTGCAAACGACATGAATGCATCCTTTTTTATGGCTGCATAGTATTCCATATGTGCCACATTTTCTTTATCCAGTCTATCATTGATGGGCATTTGGGTTAGTTCCAAGTCTTTGCTATTGTGAACAGTGCTGCAATAAACATACGTGTGCATGTGTCTTTATAGTAGAATGATTTATAATCCTTCGGGTATCTACCCAGTAATGGGATTGCTGGGTCAAGTGGTATTTCTGGTTCTAGATCCTTGAGGAATCGCCACACTGTCTTCCACAATGGTTGAACTACTTTACACTCCCACCATTACTATTCCTTAAGCATTTATTCCAGGGCGACGTGAATTATCAAATCCTCAGGATACCACTCTGAGGGAAGTGCTCTGGTTATTCCCATTTTATAGAAGAAATAGAAGCTTAACAAGGTAGGATAATTTGCCCAAGGCCAAGCAGCTCCTCAGGGGCATCCTGTATGGTTGATCAGGTTGTGCACTGCATGAGGAAACTCCACCTAACAAGATGTCATTTACATTGTAGAAAAATACTAACGTCTATCACAGCACGCAGTGAGCACAGAGCTTCTAGGCCTCTGAGGCATGTCCTAGAGCAACCGGTCCTTCATAAACCCACCCCAACACCATGACCAGGCTTCTACTCAGGAGTGCAGGAGTCACACACTCACTGATGCACACGGGAGTGTAGTTGTGCCAGGTTCTGACTGTGTCCCAGTCATCTTCTGAGGTTGCTTCTCTCATTGCTGTAGCTCTTAGTGACCCCATTCACATCCCATACCAGACTTGGAGTTGGCTACGATTGCCTTTTGGGGAAGGATAGGGCAGGTGCACGTTGGTGTCGGCAGGGGCCTGAGAGAAATGGGCTATCTGTATACACAAAGCTGGGCCTGATTCCTAATCAGATGCTTTCTTACCCCGAGATCCCCAAAAAGCAGAGCCAAAGGAGAAGCTCATGTGTGAGCATCTCACAAGCAGTGTGAGCCCAAGGAGCAGAAGTGAGGGATGGGAGCTGAATGAGCTTTCTGTGGCTGCTGTAACAAATTATTAGAAACTTCGTGGCTTAGAAGGACACACACTTGTTCTTTTACAGTTTACTCATGGTCACACATCCCAAATTAGTTTCACTGGGTTGAAATCAAGGTGTCGACAGGGCCTTGCTCTCTCTGGAGACTATGGGGGAGAATCCACTTCCTTGCTGTTTCCAACGTCTGGAGCTACATTCCTTGCATTTCTTGGCATGTGGCCCCTTTCTCCATCTTCACAGTCCATGGCACTGGATCTTATTCCATCCTCACTTTGCCTTCTTCTATAATTTCATTTCCCCCGCCTTCCTCTTATGACACCTGTGATTACATTTAGAGCCTGCCGGCTAAGCTGGGATAATCTCCCCATCAAGATTCTTAATACAATCACATCTGCGAAATGTGATTGAACCTCCCCTTGCCAGTAGGTAACAATCACAGTACCAGGAATTAGGACCTGGTTCTCTTTGGGGGCCATTATTCAGCCTACCATGGAGTGAAGAGGGGAGGGAGAGGAGAGCCAAGATAAGGACGCATTTTCTGCTCGGCAGCTCTTACGGGAGACTGGTTGCTTGATTCTCTGGGGCCACCAAGAAGCTGTATGAAATGTTTTCATCTCAGAACTGCCTCTGGGGAACAGTGGGCAGTGGGAAAGGAGAAAATATCTTTCCACGGCTTCTACCCCCTGTTGGTCAAAGGTTCACCCCCTGGGGCATCCATACTCCCACAGCTGTGGATTGTGCCCAGGTGGATGCTTGGGGTCTCCCACCTGGAGGAGGAGATGAGACCAGTGGGCGCCACTAGGCTGCACCACTGGCCAGGGCCCCCATGGAGCTGCCCATCAGAGCAGAGGCTGGAATAAGTACAGATAAGTAAGGCCCAGAGGGCCTGAAAGGGGTGCAAAAGAGGTGTCTAACACAGGTGCCTGTGCTCTGTCTGTCTACAGGTACAAAAAATAAGTCTGAATTAAGGGATCATGCATGGTTCATGTGAATTTAAGTGGGATGCTACTAATCAAACCCCAGGTCCCAGGGCCCTTGCTCCTGCCCCCTTCCCCCCCACTTCCTGTTGCCTCCCTGTCCTTTACACAGGTGGGGGCATCTTGTGGGGCCATCTGTGGTCAGTTCTCTAACACAGCCAGAGAGGCCACCTCCCTCATCCCCCTTCCCCGCCACATAATGCACTTCTGGGTGTGCTTTAAATTGTTTTACCCTGGCCGGGCAAGGTGGCTCACGCCTGTACTCCCACCACTTTGGGAGGCCAAGGAGGGTGGATCACCTGAAGTCAGGAGTTCGAGACCAGCCTGGCCAACATAGTGAAACCTCGTCTCTCCTAAAAAATACAAAAGTAGCTGGATATGGTGGCGCACGCCTGTAATCCCAGCTATTCGGAAGGCCGAGGCAGGAGAATCGCTTGAACCCAGGAGGTGGAGGTTGCAGTGAGTTGAGATCGCACCATTGCACTCCAGCCTGGGGGACAAGAGCAAAAACCCCATTTCTAAATAAATAAATAAATAAATAAATAAAGTTTTACCCCATTCCCAGTTTCTTTTACCTTGAAGAAAAGTTGTTGACGTCCTGTTTTGTTTTTGTTTTTAATCTGCCTCCGTGTCCCCCCAGGCAACAGCCCTGCAGCATTTGGGAGGCAGAACCAAATCCTAAATCCAGATCTGCTCATTGCAAAACCCAAAGGAAACGACAAACTCCACCGCTCCCTTACAGTTCCTAAGGAGCCAAGGGGAACAGGGGAAGGTTTGCCTCATTCTCTGATCAGGGTCCCGCACGCCCACATGTCAACACATCTGGCAAAGAGGAGAGAAGCCCCAGGAATAAAATGAAGACTTTTGGAGAGGAGTGGGTGCTTCATGGAGAAGAGCAGAACTGGTAGAACTGGCATCGTGGGCAGCATCGGGGAGCTGGGTGGTGCTGGGGTGGGGGTTTGAGTGAGCAGGGAAGGTTTGGGGAACCCCGAAAGGAACTGAGCTCAGTGGGTACAATTTCGGGAGAAGTAAGTGCTCCTAGCCTCAGAGATGGGAAGCCCAGGGCAATGGCCTCTGAAGTTCTTTCCCTCTGACCCTATGGGACCAGGGTAAAGTTCAGGCCTAAAGAGGTCTCCAGGCCGGGTCTTTCTGACTCATCTGCCCCTGCACGCCCGTCTCTTGAAGCCATTCGGATACGTTCATATGAACTTCTGTCCTCATTCCCTTGCGGCTGCTGCTGCCCTTATTCCCGACTCCATCTTAGCTTATGACCACCTCCGTCTTGCAGTTCCGGGCACGGAGTGTATTTCTGCTCTCCCCTGACTCTCAGAAGCTCCCTCCAGGACTCCAGCATGTCTTCGTTCTATCCCTTGCACCTGGTGGCACGTCTACCTGGCGAGCCCTTCAGGTCTTCATCCTGTGTCTCACTCCGCAGTGAGGTGATTCAGGCACTTCCAGCAGGTTCTACGTAGAGAAGATTCTGGTGCTCCAGACAGGCTGAGCCTGACACTACCAGTCCCACAGCCCGACCTGACCCTGGCCTTGACCTTGACCTTTGAGTCTCAGTCCTGTCCCAGACTTAGCCCAATGCTCCCGTCAGCCTCATCCCTCAACTCTGCCCCAAAGGTGCATTTACCCCAGACAGTTCCAGCCCAGGCTGAGCCCCAAATAATCCCAGATTGTCCCTCAACCTAATCCGGCCAGAAATGGCCCTTTATTTAAAGTGAAAGGTATAGCTCAGCCCTCCCACTTCGGCAGCTCAGCTCCCATACCATGTGCCTCGGTGGGCCGATGTATTGAGACCATCAGGGCCACACAGTACAAAGACCACCTCTCTTGAGCCCGAGTCCAAGTTTTTTCACTTACCAGCGATGTCACCTTAGGCTAAGTTCCAAGAGGCACCTTCTGGGCCCCAGTGTCCTTTTCTTACCACAAACGGCTATGACAAGGGTTCTGTAACCCGGCGCCTGGGAGTCCTGTGTACACTGTGGGATACTGCAGGGCTTCATATCCAGGGGTATTTGGGGACTGGGCTTTCTGTCTCTCCCCGGCCAGAAAGGGCAGTTCTTTTCCCAACACTGCAGGTATGCTAGGCCTTCCACAAATCCCCGACCTGCCGACAGGATGTTTGAACAAGGCTCCCGCAACAGCCTTGGCCCTGGTGCCATCAGCCGACCTAGTTTTATTTCAGTTTCCTTGAAAGAAAATGTTATCCCAGTCCGCTCTGTGTAGTCTGACAAATGCGTTTCTTTATTAGGGTGAACCCAGCCCCGGGATGCAGCAGAGCAGGTCACGTGCTGGCAGGGTTGCCATGGAAATTATTCACTTTTATTGAATTATTCATTTGCGGCGTCCACCTAGAATGTCCCCTCAGGCTCACAGCGGTGACAGACAGACACTTGGACAGAGAGATGTGTGGCCAAGGGCCCCCCGGCACGTCAGCATCTCTCCCAAGAGCCGCCTCCTGACGGGGGCAGAGCGGAGAACTCTGAGTCTGAGACCCTGGATCCCCTCCCTGTCTTTGTTCAGGGGGCGGTGGCTCTACAGGGATTTAGTGTGCGCACTCTGGCTCCAGACTGCCTGGGTTCGAGTCTCCTCTCTCCCTCTTCTATTTCCTCTACCGGAAGGTGGGAATAGGAAGGTACCCACCTCTCCGGGTTGTTATTACATTTGAGACTCAAAAATATCTAAAACACAAATAGTAATGTTGGCTTTTATTATTTATTTATTTATTTATTTATTTATTTATTTTTACCAAGTATGTGATTATGGTCTCAGTTTCCCCCATCTGTACAATGAAGATAACTGACTAGATAATCCCTAAGGAAGCCTCCAGCTCTGATACTGCCTGCCATTGACAATGAAGCCAAATGGCATCGTCTTGCCTGGATTCTGAAGTTTCTCAGGGACACAGAATCCATTTTCTCCAGCAGACGTTGTCTTCTTCCCAATAGGGGGTCACAGGTCATGGTTGTAAAGTGAGTGTGTGTTAAAGACTCAAACAGGCGGCCAGGCGCGGTGGCTCACGCCTGTAATCCTAGCACTTTGGGAGGCCGAGGCGGGCAGACTGCCTGAGCTCAGTTCGAGACCAGCCTGGGCAACACAGTGAAACCCCATCTCTACTAAAATACAAAAAGTTAGCCGGGTGTGGTGGCACGTGCCTGTGGTCCCAGCTACGCTGGAGGCTGAGGCAGGAGAACCGCTTGAACCCGGGAGGCGGAGGTTGCAGTGAGCCGAGGTTGCGCCACTGCACTCCAGCCTGAGCAACAGAGCGAGACTCTGTTTTCAAGAAAAAAAAAAAAAGAAAGAAAGACTCAGGTCCGGTCCCGATTTCAAAGTCAGAGGAAGGATGAGTTCTGCTTCCTTCAACTCTCCCAAGCTAGGAGGGGGGTGTGATGTGGCACCAATGTGCCTGGCGTATCGGGCAACTTTTACTGAAATGACCTCCACCATCTGCAACTTGAAGGGCTTGTTGGCGCGTGCTGGCATCGCTTCAAACAACTGATTCTCGGTAGAATGAAGAAAGATCAGCAACGGAATGTTCGCATGGTGATTTTTTTTGTATTCTAAACTGAAACCAGTTTTTAAAGTGACCACCTCAACAGATGTGTAAAGATATAAATAGAGGGAGGATGTTATCACAGAAGCATTGGAAATCACCTAAATGCCCACTAGGAGAGGAGTGGCTGTATACTCTGCTAATTCCTTTCCAATCATTTACCACGCAGACATGAAGAGTGAGCGAGACGTATACTTACTGACAAACCTAGATGCATAAGACCCAGGACCGAGTGAAAAGAGATGTAAAACAGCAAGTGCTATAAAATGTTGTTTAAATCAAGCCTATAAACATAAATACATAGCCCAGGTGTTTAGGGCCAGCCTGTAGCTTTAGATCTAGAAAAGGTTGGCTTGTAACTCCCATCCACAAACTGGGGAGCCCCCTGATCCCCATATGTTTGGGAATTCCTGAAGGAATTTTCTTGACAGGGTCACATCTGGATTCTCTAGCACCTGGCTACCCTCCCCACCCCACCCCCATTCTGCTGAATTAGCTCAAGGTCAGGATTGTGTGACTGTCTCGTGTTCCAATTTTCCTTCCACACCACGACTGCCCACATATAGATCCAGCCCTTTCCTTACTGTCTCCCCGCAGAACACTCATACTGGGTCTGTGTGTGTCAGAAGCATTCTTGAAGGCTTGGGGAAGCCCGTTGAAGGCTTTTCACAGCAACAAAGCAAGCGCCTTGAAATTCAGTCATTAGGTGCCCCTGCTTTGCAAGTGTCCCCTGACCACTCCCATGCCCAGGTCCCCAGCCTCCTGCTGGGATGCGCTTTGGTCCTTTATTTTTCTTTCTATTTTCAGCTCTATTGCTCTCCCTCTAGCGCTTGATTGGCCCTGGGAGCGCCAAGCTCCTCTCACTTTATGAAGCAGAGCAATTCAGTTCCTTGTCTGCCTCACCCCCACATTTGGATCTAGGCCACTCTTGCAGGTATCAAAACCCGTGGAGGGGCTCAGGGTCAGCTTCCAACCGGCTCTGCACTAAACAGAACTTGCCCTCATTAGAGAGTTGTTGGGGTTGTAAATAGCAACGTACCACACACACACACACACACACACACACACACACACATCAGTCTGGAATTGTGTTCACCAAAACGTTAACAGCGGTTATTTCTGAGTAATGATATTTTGGGTAATTTTTAGCCTAAAATTGTATTTTTGTATTATATATTTCTTTATATAGTTTTGTATTATTTGAATTTTCTAAAATGAGCATACGTTAGCTTCCCAGGCTGAGCAGGGAGCAGAGGAAGCAATTTTGGGGGAAGACAATATCCTCTGCGACGCAGAAGCCCACTCAAGTTCCCCCTCTTCCCCCACGTGGTCCACGAGCACATCCCTGTAATGCCCACGCCTCAGTCAGTCACTGCCCAGGCCCTGCTCTGACTCTCTCAGCACCCTCCCACCTGTCCCAGCTGTGGTGCCACAGAGGCTGGCAGGCAGCCCACCCAGACCTCCCAGGAGTCCAGCAGAAACTGACTTCCCACACACTCTGCTCACAGCCATTAGGAGAGCAACCATGGCAAGGGCGCAGAGAGCCAGTGAGGCCTGGGCTATTTTGAGAGCACCCCTCCCCCGCCCATTTTTGCAGAAATGATTGAACGAAGTGAGCCACACATAGGATTGACTGGAATTACCAGGAGCAGGGCTCAACATCCTACATCACCTTGTGAACAGAGCCTTGGCCTCTGGAGAAGGGGTGCGGAGCTGGAGGGAGGAGGAATATCCAGGAGGCCTGGGGATCACGTCCAACACCACCCCCTTCAACAGATGCATCCTGTATCACTACTGGTACAGTGTGTTTTGATTGATATGTCACCACTGCTCTCTTGGTGAAGGGACGGGAGATGGTAAAGTTGCTTTTGTTGCCAAGAAACTCATGAAAGTCAACTCATGCTCAAGAAGAAAACATGTAGGTTCATTTACGAGTAGTGAGGCTCGAGATTTAGGAGAAGAGGTTTCAGACTCCCCTGCTGCCCCACCCCCAATCTGGCCTGGATTTCTGCCCAAAGACCTGTTTGAGGCCAATATGAATCATGTAATAGGAAGAGGATTTTAAATCCATTCCCCATGGTGCCTGGCACTAAGCCAGCCACTGTAGGCACTCAACACCCTTTTGTCAAATCAAGCTCTTACGGAATCACTCTTCCCTCTCTTTAAAACCACCATTCATCGAGAGCCTTCCGTGGAGTGGGCACCATGCCATGTGCTTTACTTATGTCATAGCCCATTAAACCATCACACTAGGGCTGCAAGGTAAAGTGTTATTGCTTATTTTTTTATAGATGAGGAAACTGCATCTCACAGCGATGAACATAAGTAACTAGCCAAGGGTCCCACAGTCCATTAGTCAGCTATTGTGGCAGTAACGCTATGCAACACACACTGTCTGCAGACTGAGGAGATGGTAACAAGCACTTACTTCCCACTGACAGCTGTGGCTCGCATGGGCTGGGCTCCAGGCTGTGGGTTGGGCTGTTTCAAGGAGCTCATTCTCCTGGGACCAGTGGTTACCCACTCCATTCCTTTCATGGCAGATGGCTGAAGAGCCAGATTCCAAGCCAAGACATGCAAATATGGAACAGTTTGTTGGCCAAACCCCACATCTGTGGGACAGGGAAAGATATTTCACCTCTTCTATTGAGAGATCTTGTAAGGTTGCATTGCAAAGGGTATGGATGCGTCATTCTGACACCAGGAGTCAAGAAATGGAAGCTGAGATACCACTTGTAGACATAGCTAGTGGAGAGGTGAAGCCAGGTTCACACTGAGATCCTTGCAATGCTAACACTCACTTTCAGTCACACCACGTCCCTTCCTCTGTCCCCTCAGTGAGTGACACACTGAGCTCAAGTCTCAAGATGTAGGTAGCACGGATAAAGGACCCTGGAAGGCTTAGCAGACCTCAGGAGAAAATCGGGCCTACGACGCTTGCCTGGTGCATTTGCTGCAGTAGCAGTTACTCTCGGAGACAACAGCTGTGAACCTTTGAAGACTGGATGGGGAGCCAAGGAGAGAAACTGCTCCCCTCCATTGGAACCAAATTCAGCAGCAATGCTTGCTCCCCACCCACTCGAGGCCAATGAAACTGTTTATTCATCTCCAGCTTCTGTCATGAGGGTGCCCCAACATCTAAGATAGGGTGGCTTCTGCATTTTGGGATAGCATTCCCCGCAATAGTTCATGCAGTGAACCCCCAAGATCTTATCAGTGAGCTTCAACTCTTGGAACATTAGTGGGGGATAGCACTATTAATATCTGGGGGGCAGTTTACTTCCAACATATGGAGCTCAAGATACCCTAAACTGGACTTGGCAGTCACAGGGAATAGCCAGTGTCCTGGGTGTAGGATCTGAGGCCCTGACTTCCAGTCTCGGCTCTGAGGCTCATCTCTGGGCCTCAACTTCCCTGCTGCTGAAATGGGGCTGAGATAGAGCCTGCGTCCAAAGCCTTTCCCAGCCCAGCAGCTTCCGGTCCCAGGAAGCCAGCGTACTGCCGGGGCGTTCTAGACTCAGCATTCATCTGTGTGGTGCTCTTGTCTCCCCAGTTTCACCTATCCTTGTCACATACAGTCCAGAGCCCTTAGACTTCTGGAAGAAAACAGGGTAATTAGGAGGTTGGATGACTGCGGGCAGGGGGCTTGTTACTCGGTCTCCTCAGGCTGCAAGCAGGGCTGAAGCTGGATTGCTCAGTCTGCGTGGGGCTCAGAGCTGGGGTGGGGTCTGGGGTTCCCCACAAAGCCCACATCAGGCTTGGATTGGAAAGCCCGTGAGGGAAACCAGTGGATGTGTGAGCCCGGGAGGCAGAACAAGGGATATAGCTCTGGCTACTCCAAGTGGGAGCCATAGACCAGCGGCAGGAGCCTCACCTGGGAACATGTTAAGAATGCAGACTCCTGGCCGGGAGCAGTGGCTCACGCCTGTAATCCCAGCACTTTGGGAGGCTGAGGTGCATGGATCATTTGAGGTCAGGAGTTCGAGACCAGCCTGGCTAACATGGTGAAACATCGTCTCCTGTCTCTTATACACATCTAGAGATGTGTATAAGAGACAGCCCCTTTGCCTGTAGCACCAAGAGTCAGAGGGCTTGGAAATTTACATCCACCCAGGGGCAGCCCTTAACCCAGAGGTTCCAGAACTTTCATACTTCATGAAGCCCTTGGAAACTCAGTAATTTCTCACAGCACTCATTCCTAGGCAAAAACAAAACAAAACAAAACAAAAACAAAAAAAAACAAACAGTTCCAATTATTATATAGTAAGGTGCAAACAGCTTAACTAGTATTTACAGCCTAACAACTTAGCAGCTGTTTACAAATATAATACCTAAAAATTAAAACAGAAAGGAATGTGTTGATTTCACTCATAAATAACCACAATGACTTATTCATGGGATGTGTGTGCCTGTTGGGCACTGCACAACTTTCCAATTCTCAGAATCATGTTGCATGCCACCACCCTCACTGCCGACGCTACGCTGATTTCCATTCAGTCCTTCCTTTTTATCACAGCTTCTGCTTAACACTCAGCTTCACAAAGATGTAACGTCAGCCAAAGAAACGCAGGGCAGTCTGATGTTGAAACTGTGAACTGTCTCAGGAGTGGTGTCTGGCAGCTGTTGCTGTGTTTTCCTTAAAAACTTAAAATATCCCACGGCACCTGGGGAACCTTGGCACACACTTTGAGAATCATGGCCTAACCCATACTTGAGGTCATCGGGTATAAATACTTCAGCTCCCTCACCCTGATGGGGCCAGCTCTGAGGCATGATGGACTCTGTCTACTGTCGGGCTAAACCGAGTTCCCCCGTGTGGGCCGTGTGCTGCTGTTCCTGGGCCCCCTTCCCTTCCCAATCTCACTTCTCTACTCACCTCCTGGTTTATCTCGGGAACATTTCCTAATGCATGTCTTTCACGGGAATCCTCCTATCAGGACCTGCTTCCGGAGAACCCAGCCTAAGGAAAAGGCAACGAGGAAGATAGGGGCTTGGGGAGGCAGTTAGGAGGTAATGCTGTCATCCAGAGAGATGCAGATCGCTTTGCCTGGGATGGTGGTAGTGGATGGGCACAGAAGACCAAGTCGGGAAATACCAAGGATGTGGAATTAGCAGGAACCAGCCAGGTATGGATGGCAAGAGAATCTCAGAAACTCTGGGTTTCACCCCAGTATGGGGATGCCACTATCCGCCATCTGGAGACTAAGAGTCGGGGCGAGTTGGGGGAAAGGTAGGAAGTACATTTTCCAATATGTGAAGTTCAAATCCTGAAATCCCAGTTCTAAAAAAAGGCGAAAGTCGAGCTGGCAAACTTTTCCACCCACTTTTTTTCAAGGTTCTGTTTAAGTGTCTACTCAATGTGCTGTTCTCAGCTTCATTTACCCCCCTAATAATTATACCAATGACGGCACTCTCCGCCTTGGGATGGGTTCAGAAGCCCCAGCTCACGCTCGGCTTCAGATGGCAGACAATGCGTTCCTGCGTCGTGGTGTGTTGCTGCTGCACCCTGAAATGTTTAAGGCAAACAGAGGCAGCACCTGTGAAATGTCATGGCTGGCAGTGCGCGGCTCGAGCTGCCGCCAAGCACTCACAGCGGCAGAGCCACACTCCACGGAGCCCGACACCAAAGCCTTGGTTCTCTGAAGAGGCCAGTGAGTGGGGTGGGATCTGCCCTGTTAGTCTTCCCGGGACCGGCAGGGGACAGCTTTCCCACTTGTTGTCTCATTTATTCTCCCGATAGTCTTGAGATGTGAGTGTTGCTATGTCCGTTTTGCAGGCAACA
>NW_012104920.1:2940544-2941348 GCF_000951045.1 Mandrillus leucophaeus | reverse complement strand
AATTTGCCAGGTGTGGTGGCAGGTGCCTGTAATCCCAGCTACTCGGGAGGCTGAGGCAGGAGAATCACTTGAACCTGGGAGGCGGAGGTTGCTGTGAGCCAAGGCCATGCCACTGAACTCCAGCCTGGCAACAGAGGGAGACTCTGTCTCAAAAAAAAAGCAGACTCTCAGGCCCCTCCTAGCACCCCTAAATCAGCACTGAACAAGGTCCCCAGGTGAGTTGTGTGCACCTTGCAGTTTGAGAAGCGCTGGCGTAGCAGATGCCGAGATCTACCCTGACTCCCTCGCCTTTGCCATTTCCCCTGCGCGCTGGCTCCTGGGTCGCCTTCACTCGCAGCAGTCCACACCTGCGATTATCTGCCAGAGGGCTGTCCTCAGGCTGCTGGAGACCCCTTTGCCTGTAGCACCAAGAGTCAGAGGGCTTGGAAATTTACATCCACCCAGGGGCAGCCCTTAACCCAGAGGTTCCAGAACTTTCATACTTCATGAAGCCCTTGGAAACTCAGTAATTTCTCACAGCACTCATTCCTAGGCAAAAACAAAACAAAACAAAACAAAAACAAAAAAAAACAAACAGTTCCAATTATTATATAGTAAGGTGCAAACAGCTTAACTAGTATTTACAGCCTAACAACTTAGCAGCTGTTTACAAATATAATACCTAAAAATTAAAACAGAAAGGAATGTGTTGATTTCACTCATAAATAACCACAATGACTTATTCATGGGATGTGTGTGCCTGTTGGGCACTGCACAACTTTCCAATTCTCAGAATCATGTTGCATGCCACCACCCTCACTGCCG
>NW_012104920.1:2932789-2938414 GCF_000951045.1 Mandrillus leucophaeus | reverse complement strand
CACCTCGCCCGGCTAGTTTTTTGTATTTTTTAGTAGAGACGGGGTTTCACCGGGTTAGCCAGGATGGTCTCGATCTCCTGACCTCGTGATCCGCCTGTCTCGGCCTCCCAAAGTGCTGGGATTACAGGCTTGAGCCACCGCGCCCGGCCCAGTCACTCTTAAAGGGTCTGGGAGTAAAGCAGTAAGAAAACCCAATCCGGCCCTGTTCCACCCTACTTCTAGTGGACATAAACAATGAATAAATCAGCCAGCCGGGCGCGGTGGCTCACACCTGTAATCCCAGCACTTTGGGAGGCTGAGGCGGGTGGATCGCAAGTTCAGGAGATCGAGACCATCCTAGCTAACAAGGTGAAACATCGTCTCTACTAAAAATACAAAAAATTAGCTGGGCATGGTGGCAGGCACCTATAGTCCCTGCTACTCAGGAAGCTGAGGCAGGAGACTCACTTGAACCTGGGAGGCAGAGGTCACAGTGAGCCGAGATGGCACCACCACACTCCAGCCTGGGTGACAGAGCGAGAGTCCATCTCAAAAAAGAAAAAAAAAAAAAAAAATCAAGCCAAGTAGTAAAGAGATTGAGGACAACCGAGGCAAGGGGAGGAGGAGAGTGTAGGGGGCAGCATCATATGGGGCAGTTGGCTGGGGAAGGCCTGTCTGAGCGAGGAAGTTTGAGCTGAGCCCCCAAAGAATGCAGCAAGCGAGCCACGGGGCTGTTTGGAGAAAGCAGATGCCAAAAAGAAATGGCACTGAGTACAAAGGATCTGGCAGGTGCCTGCTTGTTGAGCTGAAGAACGGTGAGAAGCCCAGTGCAGTGAAGTGGAGGGGGAGGTTCTGTATTTGTCTATTTGGCATCTGATATGGTTTGGCTGTGTCTCCACCCAAATCTCACCTTGAATTGTAGCTCCCACAATTCCCACAGTAGTGGGAGGAACCCAGTGGGAGGTAACTGAATCTTGGGGGTGGGTCTTTCCCGTGCTGTTCTCTTATTAGTGAATAATTCTCATGAGATCTGATGGTTTTACAAAGGAGAGTTCCCCTGCACAAGCTCTCTCTTCACCTGCTGCCATCCATGTAAGATGTGACTTGCTCCTCCTTGCCTTCCACCATGATTGTGAGGCCTCCCCAGTCACGTGAAACTGTGAGTCCGTTAAACCCCTTTCCTTTATAAATTACCCAGTCTTGGGTATGTCTTTATTAGCAGCATGAGAACGGACTAATACAGCATCCATTCATCACAGGGCCGATTTAACTACATTTTCCTATTTTCTGTATTGATGCTCTAGCATTTGGGGATCTTACAGACCCAAGAAGATATTTCCCTTCTAAGGACTATCCAACTCTTAGAGAAAGCAAAGGGCAGAGCTGGGAGCATGTCTTTCATCTACAAACCAACGAATCCAGAGTCTGAGCCCCCAGCCATCACCTTGCCTACCCTCACACACAGGGTCATACTTCCTTTGTCCTAAATCATCCAAAGGCCAGGTCTTGAGCAACTTGGGAATTCCCTTGAGCCCAGAGCCCATGAGAATTATTCAAACTAGCCAGCTCGAAGCAATTTACCTGACCCTGCCTTTCTTTTCCCAGGGAAACCCTAGTCATGGCTGTGACCCAGGCCTTCCCTCGCTCCCGCTTTTGCCTCCTGACCAGCGCTGGTGTTTGCCCCTGTAGCTCCGTGTGGCACACTGTGCCTTGGGAACTGGGAGGAGCATTAAACCTTTCTCCCAGTGGAGTTGAACTCTCCATGTCGTCCCTCGGTCACCAGGCCCCTTTAATTATTTGGAAGGAAAACATCAGGGATTGCTCTTCTGCAAAGGGACAAATAGCCCCAAGAGGAAAAGGGGGTGAATAGTGGCCTCCTGGCTGGGATGGGGCACGGGTGGGGGACAGCGGAACTCAGAGGAAGAGCAGAACAGACACAGGCATCCACGATTCCCAGCAGAGGCATTCCGACGTCTGGGCTGGCATCCCAGGCCTAGATCCAGGGCCATGACTGAGCTAAGAAGGGGGCTTCTGTATGCACAAGGGGGCCAAGTTGAGGGCCATGGGACTTACATTTCTGATTCTTCCCTGTGTTTGGGCCAAGGCAACTCCAACAGGACTGTGCTCCTACCAGTCACGTAGACTGGGGGAAGTCCGGGTAGAACAGGGAATTCTAATGAGTTTGTCTGGGAGGATGCTGAGTCTGGGCGTAGCAGAGAGCCCCTGGTCCCAGAGAGTGCCACCTGCATCCAGAAACACTTCTAGGGTCAAGGTGAGGAACGTTCTCGGCTGGGACAGTTTAGGGCAGGTGGACACAGTGTGCCTCTGTGTCATCTAGAATGAGGACCCTCACTTGGGGGACAGATTAGAAAAAGCTGCAGACACAGCCTCTTGGGGGCAATGCTTGCCAAGATGCTTTAGGGCAGAGAAAACGGCATCCCCTCCTCCAGCCGACTTGCAGCCCAGCTTGTTGAGCAGAATGGGCAGGGAAGGACAGCTGACCTCAGACCCCTACCCCCAGGGAGGTACCCCACTCCTAGGAGCAGGAAATTGCCCCTGCCTAAGGGATAGGCAGGCACTGAGTCCGTTTCAGAATACCAGAATCTGCCTGTGTCTCCAGGGCCCTTTGCTCCCTTTCCATGGGTTAACCACACAGGACCCAGACTTCCAGCTGTTGAAGAACTGGTGAATGTTGCTTGAGAAACTTCAGGCAGATTCTGGGAACGGCCCCCCATCCCTCAGCAAAACGTGGACAGCTGGGGAGATGCAAGGAGTCCAGTTAGCTGGCCGCCGCCCACCCCCAAAATGCCTTGGATGACAAATTCGACGCCGGAAAAAATAAATAAATCTGTGGGTGTGTTTCGCCTCGAGGATCTGCCACGATAAAATTGTAATGAATGAGAATGTTTCTGGGTTATGTGTTGGAAAATTAGCACAGGCTTGCATTAATTGAAATTTCGTTATTTATGTATATCAATTCCCTTTCATCCCTCTGGGATTCGCAGCAGTGAGAGACACTGAGCAACAGATTAATCCAAGTGTTGTCAGCGACAATGATAAATGGAGGTTTAAAAGCCTACATTGAGATAAATTACTATTAAAATCCAGGCCTCCCCTCTTCTGTTAAGTCTGTAGAATCAAGAATTTGTTAAAATAGTGAGTTGCCTTCCATTAAGCTCACTCCTTGGGATATGGCCTAGACAGTGGATGGTGACTCCTCAGTCCCTGGGCGTTTTTTCCTTACCTTAAGGGATGCTGTTTTTTCGGGGTTGGCCTTCCCACTCTCACACTCCCCTGGCTCATCGTATAGCTTCCTCTCACTTGGCCTCAATGCCTAAATCTGTCTCTGTGAACCCTCTGCCTGTGACTGTCCCCTGAATACCAGGCCTGTAGATCTAGCTGCCCTGGGCACCTCCTAAGTTCTCAGACTTGGCACAGCCGAGATTCCATGTTCCAGTTTCTCCCCAAACTTGCATCTGATCCTGTGTTCCCATCTCACCAGTGCCATCATTCACTCACTTATTAAGTTGCTGACGTCATCCCGAGCTTCTCCTATCCTCTTATTCTCCCATCCAATCAGAGCCACTCCCTCTTCCATCAACAGCCCTCTTCTCTCCATCCCAAGTGACTTCCCTGGTTCGGATCTTCATCAGCTTGCCCCTGGATATTGTAATTACCTCCTTAGTGGTCTCCCTGGCTCAAGTCTCCTTTCAACTCCTTCCTCAACCTCCAAATCCACGGTCTTCCTATAAGCTTGCCCCTATCACTCCCCTGCAGCAAACCCTCAAGTGATTTCTCATGGTGCTCAGGGCAAAGTCTAAACGTTGAGGCTCTTTGCGGTCCAGCCCCCAGCCCCATGCTGAGCCACACCCACCTTCACTCCATCAAGACCCTTCGGAACACAGCACATTGTTTCTTGTGCCTCTGACTGTGCACCTTTTCCTTGGAATAGCTTCACCCTTCTCTGCCAGTTGATGTTGACTTCATGCCCAGCGTTGGAGCCCATTCTCAAACAGGATAGAGCTTGAAGCCCTCACCACGGGTCAAGTGGAACGGTTTTTTCTGCAGCCTGAGTCACCCTGGTTTGTATGTTCGCCATCGCTTTCTTCAATCTCTGACCAGACCATGAGCCAGGATGTAAGATGTGTGTGCACCAAAGTCTGGGGTGCGTGCACCCAGCTGCATCTGTGCTGCAGGTGGGAAGGCGGGCAGGCCATTGGCTTGCAGTCAGAAGTCAGCCGATGGGGAACACCACCCTTCTAGACTCCCAGGGTCCTGTTTCGGCCACCTGGAGACAGCTGAGGACTCTGGAGCCCTGAGACCCCCGGCAAGACCCATTTCCTCCTGTCTCCGCTCCTACAGACATTTCCAGGATCCCTCCCTTTCCCAGAAGCTGCAGGAGTCCCAAAACACCATTACAAGCATGTTATCATAGTTCCTCACACTGCCACAGGGCGGGAGATGGCTCAGAGAGTAATGAATTCATATTCGTGTATTCCCACGATTAACATAGTGAAAGCTTCCTTCATTAAAATTACAGCACTGCAGACACTTCCTGGTTAACTTGGACAACAAGGAAGCTCCTCTCCAAGGGATAAGAAGTTGTTTCAAGATGAAGGTGTTATCCAGCTTGTCATATCTGATTTCTCAGGCCAAAAAAGAAAATGATAATCCCCTGTCTCATTCTCGTTCTTTTTCTCCCCTCCCCCACCACGTCTCTCTCTCTCTCTCTCTCTCTCTCTGTCTCTCTCTGTCTCCTCTCCCTCTCTCTTCAGCCTCCTCTCCTCTTTCACTGTGTGCCAACCCCTCTGTAATTTCCCAAGTAACAGTAAAAGAGATGACCTTCTACGTAATCAGCCATTGCAATTTGGGGGTGAATATTCAATTAGTTCCAGGCCAGGGATTCTTGATCAATATTGCCTTCTGACGGCAAAACGGTGTAACAAACTCTCTTAATAAGCAATTCTAAGTTCCTGTGCTGATACCCGTGACCGACAGTTAATCTGCACTTTAATTAATACCTGCCCCTCAGTTGGCTAAAGCTGTGCATTACCCACAAAGGTTTTCAGTCCCCTCCCCAGTGAAGCTGGCGGGAGCATGGCTATTGTGTGAGGCTGCAGTAAAGTCAGAAGCCCAGCTTAACCTGGCTCTTTGGTGCTGGACCTCAGGGGTTTAGAAATAGAACAATAGATCCTCATGCATGTAAGGGTCCTGAATTGCACTGAGATTCAGGGGAAGAAAAGGCACAATTTCTGGGGAAGAAAATCCCCCCCTACACACATACACAAGAATACATTCCTGTACTCACACTCACATTCCACATCTCTACCAAGTGACTCATCATCTACTTGCACGCCTTCAGTCACTGGGAGCTCACCACTCCAGGAGAGACCCAGTTCTCTCTCTGGCCAGTTAAGATTATGAGATGGATTCTGCCCCTACTGAGAATGGATTTTGCCTCCACTGATCCTGGCTTCATATTTCAGGCTCGTTGAGCTCCCTTTCTCTTCACTATGCCCAGTGCTGCGCGCCCTAGCCCTTCCAATGGCTCCCTGGCCTCTGAAAAAGTCCCCTGGTGGTGGACCGCTAAGAGTCTCCGTGATACTAGCCGGGTGCGGTGGCGGGCGCCTGTAGTCCCAGCTACTC
>NW_012104920.1:2928461-2932739 GCF_000951045.1 Mandrillus leucophaeus | reverse complement strand
CAGGAGAATGGCGTGAACCTGGGAGGCGGAGCTTGCAGTGAGCTGAGATCCGGCCACTGCACTCCAGCCTGGGCGACAGAGTGAGACTCCGTCTCAAAAAAAAAAAAAAAAAAAAGAGTCTCCGTGATAACAGTAGCACTGACACTCAGAACTTGTGGAGTGTTTACTACGTGCCAGCCCCTGCTTGGCATGTCATAGGTGTTTTTTAATCCTTAGGATGACACTGGGAGGAGGATGCTGTTCTTATTCCCTGTTTTATAGCCAGGGAAACTGAGGCATTGCGGACTTAAGTCATGTGTTCGAAGCGAAGTCACACATCTAACAAGGTTGGTCTCTCCTTCATGGACGACTCAAGGGTCACCTCCTGGGCAAGACTTCACGGATTCTCCAAGGGCAGTGTCCTCACCCACCCCACGGGGCTCTCGCCGTGCCTCATCCGTGCTTCTGCTGCTGCCCTCATTTCTGCGTATTGCAATTCACTTGTTTTTTTTTTTGGCCTTGTCTAACATTGTCCGCCCCACCTACTGCTCTTTGGGCTTCTCTGGGATAGAGGCTGAATGGCCTCATTCATTGGCAATATCCCACACTTAACAACAGAGCCTGGTTCTCAACTTGTATTATATCTTCAAGGAATGTTACGGCTCAAACTTCTATAGAGGCTGCTGGAGCCCAGACCAGCATGCCCACAAATAAGATATCAATCAAAGGAGAAGCTAAATGTCAGGGGAGCTCCACCAAGACGGCTTGGATATACGCGTAGAAGAAAAGGCAATGAAGAGTCGTAGAAAGAGCCCCAGTCAGGGGAGTCAGGCACTCTGGGCTTTAGTCTCAATTCGTCCAGGCTCTTTGTAGTATACAGGACGAGTCACCTTTTCTCACTGGGTCTCAGTATCCGGGGCTGAACCTCAGGTTGTATGGAGGACTTCTGGACACTCCTGGCACCACCAGCCTGCAGATGACACTCTGATCGGGTTGTCCAGGCTGATGCTGGGGCCGAGTTCGGTCGGTGACTCCCAGCGGAGCCCCACTGCCATTGCCATTGCCGCAGACCTTCTAGACATGGCCTGTGCACTACACCTCACACTATCCGCATCTCCTGGCTGAAGGCAGCAAAGAGCAGCGGTCGGGGTGACAGCCACTACAGCAGCCACGGCAGCAGCAGCCACGGCAGCAGCAGCCACAGCGAACCAGGTGCTATTCTAAGCACTTTGCAAGCGCAGCTCCAAAAGGTGGGATGCTCAGAGGACTTTTCCAATGTGGCATTTATGAAGCTGTTGGCCTGGGCCTCGCCTCAGAGGTTCTTTATGCAGAAATGACACCCCAGACGGAGGGATTCTCTTTGCCTCTGATCTTCGTCCAGCACAAATTCTCAGGCCCTCTCTGGGCTGACAACCTTGCTTTCTAATTCCCAGAAAGTTTGGTTTCTGAGTCCTCGGCTTCTTAGAATTATGCTTTTCCTTAGGCACATTCTCAGGGGTGACACCAAGGCAGAGTCCAGCAGATAATCCTTGGGCCTCTCCTACGGAGCCAGTTGAGTCTTTTAGAGTAAGAGGAAGAACACTGAGTCTAACCTGGCCACCCAATAGGCCCTGATGTCGGTGGCAGACCCCAGTCACTGATAGAGGGCGGTCATGGCCTTAGATTAAGCTATCACCTCCTCCACAGACACAGACCTGGCCCAGCCAAAGGCTAAAACTGGTATCAGCCTTAGAGTGAGCTTCTAACAGAGTCCACAGCCTGTGCTTGGACCCCTGACCTGTGCCACAGTTGAGTGTAATGACTTGGCACACCTCTTCCCACTGCTGAGGCAGCCAGGAGTGCATACCCCTCTCCCCAAGTCCTCATTTCCATTCACCCAGCTGCTAATGAGTTAGGATCCTGTCTAGTGTCTGGGCAACTCCCTGTCGGCACAAACCACGTGAATTAACTCTTCTACTTGAAGGATACGTGGAAAGCAAAAGGTACCATCTCAAACAAGCGATGTGTTCCTTCTCTTTGAAAGGCCACACCAGGTCATGCCCACCAAGCACAGCATCCCTGGTAAGACCTGGCCCTCATCACAGCTCTCCCAAAGCACCTTCCCTTCACTGTGTCTTCCCAGACCTCCTAGGCCCAGTGCCCAGCCTCCAGCAGCAAGCAGGAATGGACTCAGGGGCTGGTCCTCACTGATAAGATGGGCAGGGTTCGGAATTTCCCTCTCTCTGGCAACTCCTTCCAGCTTCTCCGTGGGTCTCAGCCTTCCAGTTTCTGCTGCCATAGATGGTGCTGCTCAGAATGGCCACTTCATCCCCTCTTCTGAGGCACCTTCCTGTTATTCTTCTAAAGCAAAAGGCCAGGGTCATTTCCTTAGTGACAAGGGCCCACTACCAGACCCAACGGCAGGGCAGCTACACAACGCCGCATATTCATAAAAGGCAATGCTGAGGTTCTGCGTGCACGTCGGTGTGGGTGTATGTGCTGGTCAAACCCGGAAAGGAAGCCTGCGCTGCAGCAGCACAATCAGGAGCATCAGGAGTGTGAGGTCCACGCAAGCGGACAACACCTTCCAAAAGTCCTCATGGGGGAACAGAGAGAAAGACCTGGTGAGAGTTCCCGGGAGAAACCACAGGATGAGAGGTCGGCGAAAGAACACTCCAGAGGGTGCTTCCTCGGCGAGGCTGCCCCTTTGGACACAGCCCCAGAGCATCCGGAAGTCAGCATCCTGTTTTGAAAGACCAGGGAAGACTCCTCTTGTAGAAAACATCGTGCAGCTCACGCCATGCTCTAGAAAAGACCTTTGGTGACATCACAGATTCCCAAAAAAAGGATGGCACGTGGGTCTCCTTTTTCCTGGGTAACTGGGGGAGTGGGGTGGGTAGAATATACATGTATACGATAGAAATATGTTGTCTATAGAAAACAAAAAATAAATCAAGAAAACCTTGTAACTATCACACAGAATCAACCCAGTCTTTTCTCTTCCACACGTTCACAGTCAGCATCGTATGCTCAAGAATGTTCTCTTCTGCGCTTTTCACTTTGTATCATATCAGAATCATTTTCTACCGGGGCCAGGTGCAGTGGCTCACTGGGATTACACCTGTAATCCCAGCACTTTGGGAGGCCGAGGTGGGCGGATCACGAGATCAGGAGATCGAGACCATCCTGTCTAACCTGGTGAGACCCTGTCTCCACTAACAATACAAAAAAATCAGCCGGGTGTGGTGGCGGACGCCTGTAGTCCCAGCTACTCAGGAGGCTGACGCAGGAGAATCACTTAAACCCAGGAGGTGGAGCTTGCAGTGAGCCAAGATCGCGCTACTGCACTCCAGCCTGGACAACAGAGCAAGACTCCAAAAAAAAAAAAAAAAAAAAAAAGAATAATTTTCTTCCGTCATTAAATGCTCACTGAAAGAATCATTTTAAAGTGTGCCTACTAATTCATGGGAATGTGGCTAGCTTTACTTTTTTCTTACTGATAAGCCTTTAAGGTTCTCTCCTCAAGATTTGCTCATATTCACACTGCTGAAATTAATCTTTGTGCATAAGTCTTTCTTTGCCTCTCAGATTACTTTATTATCCAAATCTTAAAATGAAATTATTGGTTATGAACCTATTAAGCCTTCTGACTCACTTTTCTGAATTGTACTTCAAAATATTTGTGCCAATTTTTGCCCCTAACAAAAACAAATGAGATATCCATCTCACTGCAATCTCACCAGCACTGAGTATTTTCACTTTAAAATGTTAGCCACGGTGACAAGTAAAAGGGCAAATCTTATTTGGTTTGAATTTCCATGATTATTATTCAACTGTACATGATAGGTTGATGAAGAGACAATGAATTTCCATGATTATCATTCAACTGTATGTGATAGGCTGATGAAGAGACAAAGAAAATGTTGCCAGTGAAGGTCAAAATATCAGAGACAGTACTTTTTAAATTATTATTTGTATCAATTTAAGGAGTACAAGTATTAATACAAATTTGTTACATGGATTTATTGTGTAGTGGTGACGTCTGGGTTTGTAGTGTACCCATCACCTGAGTAACATTGTACCTTTTAAGTAATTTATCATCCCTCACCCCCTATTCTCCTACCCTTCCAAGTTTCCAGTGTCTATTACTCCACACTCTGTGACCTCGTGTACACAATATTTTGCAGTCATTTAAAAGTCAGAACATGATTAGATTTAAAAAAATGGTATATATAGACAATGGAATTCTATTCAGCCATAAAATAAAATGAAACCGTGTCTCCTGCAGCTACAGGCTTTTTTTTTTTTTTTTTTTTTTGA
>NW_012104920.1:2925032-2928171 GCF_000951045.1 Mandrillus leucophaeus | reverse complement strand
TTTTTTTTAACCTGATAACTTTATTTGTATTTTGTCTATAGATATTTTATTTTATTTTATAATTTCAACTTTCATTTTAGATTTGCGGGGTACACATGCAGTTTTGTTACATGAGTATATTGTATGATGTTGAGGTTTGGGATACAAATGATCCCAGCAGCCAGACAGTGAGCATTGCACCCAAGAGGTTGTTTTCTAACCTTTGTCCCTCTCCCTCCCTGCCCCCTCTAGTAATCCCCAGTTTCTACTGACAGCATCTTTCCATGAGTGCTCTATGTTTAGCTCCTACTTACAAGTGAGAACATGCAGAAGTTGGGTTTTTGTTCCTGTATTAATTCACTTGGGATAATGGCCTCATGCTGCATTCACGTTCCTGCAAAGAACATGACTTTGTTCTTTTTTATGACTGCATAGGATTCCCTAGTGTACATGGGCTACATTTCTTTATCCAGTCCACTGTTGATGGGCATCTAGCTTGATTCCATGTCTCTGCTATTGTGAATAGTGCTGCAATGAATATACAAGTGCATGTGTCTTTTTGGTAGAATGATTTATTTTCTTTTGGATATACACCCAGTCATGGGACTGCCGGGTCAAATGATAGTTCTGTTTTAAGTTACTTGAGACATCTCCAAACTGCTTTCCACAATGGCTGAACTAACTTAAAAGCATAGACAAGATTGATAGTCCACTAGCTAGATTAACAAAGAAAAAAAAGAGAGAAGATCCCAATAAGGAAAAGGTAACATAACAGCTGACCCCACAGCAAGACAAAGACTCCTCAGAGACTACTATGAACATCTCTAAGAGCACAAACTAGAAAATTTAGAGGATATGGAAAAATCCCTGGAAACACGCAACCTCGCAAGATTGAATCAGGAGAAATTGAAACGCTGAACAGACCAATATTGAGTTCTGAAACTGAATCAATAATAAAAAACCTACCAACCAAAAAAAAAAAACAAAAAACAAAAAACAAAAAAAAACCACACACACCCAGACCAGATGGAATAGCCAAATTCTACCAGACATACAAAGAAGAGTTGGTACCAATTCTACTAAAACTATCTAAAAAATCGAGGAGGAGGGACTCCACTCTAACTCACTCTACAAAACCAGCATCGCCCTGATACCAAAACCTGGCAAAGACACAACAACAACAAAAAATAAAACTACAGGCCAATATCCTGACGAATACAGACACAAAAATCTTCAACAAAATACTAGCCAACCGAATCTAGCAGCACATCAAAAAGTTAATTCACCACAATCAAGTAGGCTTCATTTGTAGGATGCAAGATTGGTTCAACATACGCAGATCAATAAATGTGATTCACCACATAAACAGAATTAAAAACAAAGACCATATGATTATCTCAATACATGTGGAAAAAGCCTTCAATAGAATCCAACATCCCTTCATGATAAAAAAAAAACAAAACTCAACAAACCAGGCATTGAAGGAACATATTATTATTTTATAATAAAGTATTATCCATATGATAAAGTATTATCACAAAATAATAAGAGCCATCTATGACAAATCCACAGCCAACATCATACCAAATGAGCCAAAGCAGAAAGCGTTTCCCCTGAGAACTGGAACAAGATAAGGATGCCCATTCTCACCACTCCTATTTAATATAGTACTAGAAGTCCTAGCCAGAGCAATCAGGCAAGAGGAAGAAATAAAAGGCATCCAAATAGGAAAAAAAGAAGTTAAATCATCTCTGTTCACTGATTATATGATTCTATGCCTGAAAAACCCTAAAGACTCTGCCAAAAGTTTCCTGGATCTGATAAAAATTTCAATAAAGTTTCAAGATACAAAATCAATGTACAAAAATCAGTAACCTATCTATATACCAATAATGTTCAAGCTGCAAGCAAAATCAAGAATGCAATCCCATTTACAACAGCCACACAAAAAAATAACTAGAAATACATCTAACCAAGGAGGTGAACTATCTCTACAAGGAGAACTACAAAATGCTGTTGAGAGAAATCACAGATGACACAAACAAATGGAAAACCATTCCATGCTCATGGATGTGAAGAATCAATACTGTTAAAATAGCCACACTGTCCAAAGCAATCTAAAGATTCAATGCTATTCCTATCAAACAATCAAGATCATTTTTCACAGACCTAGAAAAAAAAAATCTAAAATTCATATGGAACCAGAAAGAGCCTAAATAGCCGAAGCAATCTTAAGCAAAAAGAACAAAGCTGGAGGAAATCACATTACTTAACTTCAAACTATACCATAAGGCTACAATAACCAGAACAGCAATACTGGTACAAAAACAGACACATAGATCAATGGAACAGAATAGAGAACCCAGAAATAAAGCCACACACCTGGTAGCCATCTGATCTTCAACAAGGCTGACAAAAATAAGCAATGGGGAAAGGGTTCCCTATTCAATAAATGGTGCTGGGACAACTGGCTAGCCATATGCAGAAGAATGAAGTTGGACTCCTAGCTTTCGCCACATACGAAAATTAATTCAAGATGGATTAAAGATTTAAATGTCAAATTTAAATCTCAAAATATAAGTTAAACCTCCAACTATAAGAATCCTGGAAGAAAACCTAGGAAATACCATTCTGGACACTGGCCTTGGGAAAAAAATTAGGACTAAGTCTTCAAAAGCAGTTGCAACCAAAAAAATGGACCTAATTAAACTAAAGAGCTCTTCACAGCTAAAGAAACTATCAACAGAGTAAACAGATATCCTATAGCATAGAAGAAAATATTTTCAAATTGTGGATCCAACAAAGGTCTAATATTCAGAATCCGTAAGGACCTTAAACAATTCAACAAGCAAAAACCAAAAAAACCCATTAAAAAGTGGGCAAAAGACATGGACAGACACTTCTCAAAAGAAGACATATAAGCAACCAATAAGCATATGAAAAAATGTTCAACATCACTAGTCATCCGAGAAATACAAATCAAAGCCACAGTGAGCCACCTGTACTTTGGGAAGCCAAGGGGGGCGGGTCACTTGAGGTCAGGAGTTCCAGACTAGCCTGGCCAACATGGTGAAACCCCATCTCTACTAAAAATACAAAAAAGAAAAAAAAATTAGCTGTGTGTGGTGGTACACACCTGTAATTCCAGCTGCTCCAGAGG
>NW_012104920.1:2919203-2923232 GCF_000951045.1 Mandrillus leucophaeus | reverse complement strand
GACAGAGTGAGACTCCATCTCAAAACAAAATAAAAAATTTTTTTAAAAAAGACAAAAAAGCTCTTTATTTCTAAAAGTGCCTAGGTATGTGCATGTAAATTAAAAGTCATAGATGAACAGACATTTAATGAGAATAGTGGTTACCTCCGAGGAGTGTCCTGGGTCTGGGATAGATGGTAAAGGTCTACTTACATTTTAACATCATTGTTCAAATATGTACAGTAATAATATATTCATGTATTATTTGTATAATTAGAATACTAACAATAATAACAAAAGACAAAGAAAAGATCATTTGCTCATTCATGTCATTCTCTGCTCACAACAGCGAACAGAGGCATCACCTATTTTTACTTTCCAAGTAAAGAAATGAGACCCAGAGAGGGCAACTGGGTGGTACTTGTCGGTGGCCATGCTTGAGCCCATGGCCATTGGGTTCCTGGGCCTCCACCAGCTCACACCACTCACTATGCCTTTTAGGTGAGGATGGACTCAGGACCCGGTAAGCACCTTTCCACGCCGGTGCTCAGATCCTGCATTTGCAGGCTCACAGCCCCCCTTACTGTCATGCGTGTCCGTGTGAAGAGACCACTAAACAGGCTTTGTGTGAGTAATAAAGCTTTTTAATCACCTGGGTGCGGGCGGGCTGAGTCCAAAAAGAGAGTCAGCGAAGGGAGATGGGGGTGGGGCCGTTTTACAGGATTTGGGTAGGTAAAAGAAAATTATAGTCAAAGGGGGTTGTTCTTTGGTGGGCAGCTGTGGGGGGGATCACAAGGTGCTCAGTGGGGGAGCTTTTGAGCCAGGATGAGCCAGGAAAAGGAATTTCACAAGGTAATGTCATCAGTTAAGGCAGGAACCGGCCATTTGGAAGTGTACGTGCAGGTCACAGGGGATACGTTGACTGAGCTTTGGCTCAGAGGCCCGACACTTACGCCCACTATAGACTGAATGTTTGTCTCCTCCCAAAACTCATGTGTGGAAGCCCCATTCCCCAAGGTGATGGTTTTAGGAGGTAGTGCCTTTGGGAGGTAATTAGTGCCACTTTGAGAAGAGACACAAGAGGTATGATTTCTCCCCCTCTATGAGAGGACACAGCAAAAAGGTAACTGTGTGCAAACAAGGAAGAGAGCCCTCATCAGGAACCGAACTGGCCAACACCCTGATCTTGGACTTCGCAGCCTCTAGAATTGAGAGAAATAAATGTTGTTTGAAAGCCCCAGCCTATGGCATGCTTGTTACAGCAGCCCAGATGGATTAAGGCACTGCCTCCAAGAAGCATCAGGTTCTCTACACATATCCTGGGTCAGAGCCCCTCTGAGTCACCGGCAGAAATCACAGCTAGGACCAGTCTAGGGGACAAATGTCCTATTCATTGAGGCTTCAGGCAAACTCAAAGGTGATACAGATTGATCCTCTATATGACAGATGAGGAAACCGAGGTTCATGGAAGAGAGGACCCAGACACTCTGCTCTGAGTAACCAGAGCCTGGTTTCTCCTGAGCATGGTGTGTATGGCCGTTTCTTGGAGGGAGATACCACAGGGCCTCTCCTCTTGCAGCACATGACCTGCCTGGAACACAAGAGACGCACTGATGAAGAACACGCTGTACAAGGTAGGTTGTGAGCACTGCCTAGGTGTGAGAAAGGGAATCCGAGCGTGGGAACTTCCACCCCTTCTTGAGGGGTCACCTGAGCCTCAGCTTACTCATACCCTAAGCTGCATCTCCAGGGGAAAGCCAAGCCTATGGGAGTCTGGGCTGTGGGATTGTATCTATTCTTATTTATTTTTAAGTGGCAGAATGCTGAAAAGAAAATGAAAATAAAGACCATACCACTGCAAGTTAATTCAATGAGTCACTTTTTAAAAATAAATTTGTACAGAAAAAAATTCCTTGATCAGAATCTATAGCATTCAGTTACCCTGTCTGCTATGCAGGAAGCCACGGGACTCCCTGGCAAGAGGAGATTGAGGGTATAGGCATTAGGGCGGGTGGCCTGCCTGGGTGCAACGGGCAGAATTTTTCCTGCAGCAGTGGAGCTGTAAGACAGCAGCCACAGGTGTCTTCCCCACCTCCAGCTCATTCAGCCTCTGACTCAGTCACCCTGCAGCCCCCCTTCTCTCCCAGCTCGGCCTCCGGCTGTTGTATTTTGCGTCACTCATTTCTCTGTGGCGCCAGCAGTCTTTATTGTTGAAAACGTCTGTATTTTGCTTTAATCAGAGCTCCTGTCAAGCACTGGCCCCCTCCTTTTGTACTTCATTGTCCTCAAGGGGAAAAAATTTATTACTAGCATCATTTTACACAAACCTCCCGGACGTGCTGGGATTCCACAATTCAGGAAGCCACCAACTTGGTTTCTGCTCAGCACCAGGAGTCACAAAAGCCAAGAGGAAAGAATGTCCGCCTCTCCTCAAGCTGCTGCTACCCGTCCTGGTCAGCTACTGACTTGCTGTGTGATCACCAGCCAGTTGCTGCCCCTCTCTGAGCATCAGGTTCATCGCCTGGGCAACCAGGGGGATAGAGATGGTGTCCAAAGATAATTTCATCCCATTCTGCTGTAATTTTGATTCATAAGAGTAATTGGGTCTGGGGGCAGTGGCTCACACCTGTAATCCTAGCACTTTGGGAGGTCAAGGTTGGTGGACCACTTGTGTTCAGGAATTTGAGACCAGCCTGGGCAATATGGCGAAACCCCATCTCTACCAAAAATACAAAAAAAAAAAAAAATTAGCTGGGCATCGTGGCATGTGCCTGCGGTCCCAGCTACTTGGGAGGCTGAGATGGAAGGATTGCTTGAGCCCAGAAGGTTGAGGCTGCAGCGAGCCAAGATCACACCACTGCACCCCAGCCTGGGTGACAAAGTGAGTCCCTGTATATAAAAAAAAAATTAGTAATTGGAATTACCCAGACATATGCATCAGGTCTCCTGGCCTCTGGTCATCATTATCCCTAATGCTGATTAGACTTTCTCATTGCATATCTGAGCATCACGTTCCCCAACTTTAAATTTCTGTGGTTTCTCACTTCCCGGCCTGACACCCCGAGGCCCCCATAGCTTAGCTTCAACCTCCCCTTCCTGCCACTTCTCCTGTCCCTGTCACCCCGTCCCATCACTGCCACCAGCAAGACGACTACATTTTTTTAAATTGTATTTTATTTTGTTTTTCTATGTTTAATTTTTTTATTATACTTTAAGTTCTAGGGTACATGACTTGGAAGACTACATTTTAAGTTTTCTTCATGCCTCTTTGATTTCACACGTGCTGTTGCTGCTGCCTGGAGTGCCTTTTCCGTCTCTTTCATTTGTCTATCTGACTCCTTTGCCTTCAAAACCCAGTTCAAACACCAAAGTCTTGAGGAAATGCCAGGTGAAATCAGTCTGCACCTCCACTGGGCTCCCCTGGTCCCTGCAGCCCCCCCCCTCAAGCCCAGCACTGCCCACTGTTCTCAGCACAGGACCTGGCATGGACAGCATACGGATGCCAGTTGGCTGCATGTGGGGACACACAGGGAGAGCCAGAACTCTCCTAAACAGGGTTGGTGGATTCATCTTAACTGTGGCATAGTGGGAAGAATGCGGTTTTGGAGATGCTTGCCTCAGTTCAATTGCTGGTGCTGTCACTCTCTGGGAGTGTGCACTAAGGCAAGTCACTTAACTGCACTGTAAAATGCAATGTAAAATGGTAATTATTAAGCTTACCTTGCAAGGTCACTGTGAGGAATAGATAGAATTATGTGACGTCTAGCACACACTGAATGATAGGCATTCAATAAATAGTAGTTACAGGGCCCATCTATCATTCTGTTTGTCTGCCTGTCTGTCCATCCATCCATCCATCTAACCATCCATCCATCCATCCATCCATCCATCCATCCATCCATCCATCCATCCATTCACCCATCCATCCATCCGTCTATCCATCTATCCATCCATCCATCCATCCATCCACCCATCCATCCATCCATCTGTCTATCCATCCATCCATCCATCCATCCATCCATCCATCCATCCATCCATCCATCCATCCAT
>NW_012104920.1:2918056-2919153 GCF_000951045.1 Mandrillus leucophaeus | reverse complement strand
GCTTGGACCTGGGAGATGGAGGTTGCAGTGAGCCAAGATTGTGCCACTGCCCTCCAGCATGGGTAACAGAGTGAGACTCTATCTCAAAATAAATAAATAAATAAAAATAAAAACCCACAATGAGATATCATCCTACACTAGTCAGAATGGCTATCATTTAAAAAGTTGAAATACAGTCCTTTTAAAACTGGTTTGGAGGATATGTTTGGAATATGCTACAACCATGTGCTTCCATATTCTGAACCCCAGAATTAGAAATAGACACAGGCCACAGGCAAGGCCGAACATTACCAGGCCTCCTCTGCATGAAGCAGCAGTGCGGAATACACACGCTCTGCAGCAGGTGGAGTTCAAAGAGGAAGCAGAGAGAGAAACTAAGTTAGGCGGCCCAGGTCCCAGTCCCAAATGCACCAGCCAAATAATTCACTTGTCTTCTGGCAGAAGCAGATGAAGGTTATGGTGAGGAGAGAAGACAGGGGTGTTTAAGGGTAACTTTTCCTTATGGAATCTGGTAGAGGAAGGAGGAAGATGTGTCTATCCCTTATTCCATACTAATAAAGTCAGACTTTCTGCCTGTGTATGGACTGCTTGGGTTTGGAAAGAATTTGCAACCCCCATCTCTGTTTCCTTTTCACCTTCATCCTTTCCCTTGGATTCTACCCTTCACCTATGTAGTTTGCAAAACTATGCCCTGGCTACTGGTCTCTATGACAGGTGAGGCACAAAAACAGCATATTTAGACTGGGTAATTTGAGGACAATTTAATAAAGAGGCTATTTACAAAGATTTAGGCAAGGTGTAGGGAAGTAACAGGGAGAGAGTGCAGGACTCTGGAATCAACACAGGGCTTGAAAGAGGAATATTACCACCCTGAGGTAGACGTACCCTAAGGTGACCCACACTGAGTCCACCCTTGTGTAATCCCCTTCCCTTGAGTGTGGGTGGGGACTACGGCTTGTTTTTAACCAATAGAATATTTCAAGGGTGAGGAGCTATTACTCTCATGACTACCTTACATTTTCAGGACTCTGTCTTAGCAGATTGGAAACATTCTCTTGCTGGCCTTGAAAAGCAAACCGTCATGTGCTAACTGCCTA
>NW_012104920.1:2909985-2913784 GCF_000951045.1 Mandrillus leucophaeus | reverse complement strand
ATCCATCCATCCATCCATCCATCCATCCATCCATCCATTCACCCATCCATCCATCCGTCCGTCCATCCATCCATCCATCCATCCATCCATCCATCCATCCATCCATCCATCCATCCATCCATCCATCCAATACTTATTGAGTGTTTTCCACGTGCTGGGCATAGTGCTAGGCTGGAGATGTGGTAATGAGTATTCAGGACAAGCTAGGTCTCGCCCTCCTGCTCTGAATTTGAAGTGGCCATAGTTTCTTTCTCGCCTCTCCCAGTGCCACCTGACCTGGTGCTGCTGAGCCAGTGCAATGAACCTCTGACCTGGCTCAGGCCACCCAGAGAAGGAGCATCGTTTCCCTCTGTATCTGCCCGCCTGGTGCATGTGGGCCTGGACTGCCCTGAGGTGGGACTCAGAGATGGGAAAGAGGCTCAAGATGGTGCTCGGCAGGGCCTGAGCCACTTGGAGCCATTTCTGCAGCAGCCTTCATGGTCCTGCCATACTGGCCGCCACTTACCTGGCCATACCCCAACTCTTCCTGCAGCTCCTCACTCTTATCCAGCCAATCTACTCACTCTTCCACCTGCCCTCCTATAAGGCTGTTGTGAGGACAAAATGAATTGATGTAGGTAAAGTTCTAGAACCTTTCTGGCATGCAGTGAGCACTGCAGAAGCATTCACATCCACTATTCTATCATCAGATGCTCAAGGCGACTCATGCAGGGGCATCAATGCTCTCAGTTCACAGTCGTGGAAACAGGCTGAGAGACAGAATGAGGGTTGCCCAAGGACAAAATCTGGGAAGAGGCGAGAGAGACTGGAAGCCAATTTGGACTGCAGTGAAGGGCTGAGGTCAGGCTCTTTCAATAATAACATGTGATTACTGCCCTGAGCTGTTTACATCTCCCTCTAGTTCAGCCGCATAGCCAGAGTGGGGAGGTGAGAGGTGGGAAAGGGAGCTGAAGACAATGGTGCTACCCTTCTGTGGGTGTTTGATGCAGCTACAGCACCCCCAACCAACACACACACACAACAGACACAATACACACTCCTGAGAAATCCTCCCTGGAAAGGTTTCCCCGCAGATGCATGGATATGAGTCAGAAGTCAGCCATCAGCTGGGCGCAGTGACTCAGGCCTGTAATCCCAGCACTTTGGGAGGTTGAGGCAAGTGAATCATGAGGTCAGAAGTTCCAGACCAGCCTGACCAACATGGTGAAACCTCATCTCTACTAAAAATACAAAAATTAGCCGGGTGTGGTGGCGCATGCCTGTAATCCCAGCTACTCAGGAGGCTGAGGCAGGAGAATCGCTTGAACCCAGGAGGCGGAGGTTGCAGGGAGCTGAGATCACGCTACTGTACTCCAGCCTGGGTGACAAAGTGAGACTCTGTCTGAAAAAAAGGTCAGCCATCAATCACAGCTGTGCCCAGGTAGCTCCTTGGTGAGGTGCCTTTTGGAAACACCTCCCAGCACCCCAGGTAGTTCCCACTCCCAGGTCCCTCCATCTCAGACACCAAGCTGGAGGATTTACAAATGTCTCATGCCCCAGGAGCTCAGAGTTAGGTGTTATTCCGTCCATGTCCCAGACAAATGTCCTGTGACTCAGAGACGGGGCTTACTCAGGGACAATGAGGGGGTGAGTGACCCAGCCAGGATAAGAAACAAGTATCCTGAGCCCTTGTCTAGGACTTTCCCCAGCTTTCTTGTGCCAAGTCCTCAATGTCTCAGTTGCCTTGGGAGCTCCCAATGTTCCTGGTCCCTGAGTACAAAAGAATGTGCAAGACAGGGCATCCCCCATTCTTCCACTTGGCTGTCTCCTCCATCCCAGCCTTGGGGGGTCATTCTATCCCCCACCACATATCCCCTCATTCGGATCCAAGGACCCTCTGTGGGCTTTCCTGATGCATCTCCCAGCACCTCACAAACACCCCCAGCCTGGCTGCCTTTTATGGCGCTGAATTGGGCCAAGACCTCCCTTTTCACATGAGTTTTATTCCCTTTCAAAGGTGACTTAGTGACACTGTTCAGTGCGGACCCACCTCAAGCTTCGGTTGTTTGTGATTTAATGAGGAGCCTTTTAATTATAACATCTGTTGTTTTAATTACCAAAGGAATTATAATGAGGCTCCCAGAGGAAGCTGCTGCCAGAGCAGAAGCTGGAGAAGAATTCTCAGCATCAGAGGGCCCACTGGGTCCCTGGCACGGTGGCTGCCACTGAGCGTGACCTGTCATGGAGAGCACTTCATCTTCATTTTAATTAAGCTTCGGGGGTGAGACAGGCGGCCTCCGGATTCAAGGGAGCTGAGCGCCCGGATCCTGGAAGAGGCTCCTGCTTTAGGAAACCTTGGATTTTGTGGATGGAGAGAAGGCAAAAAGACAAACCCACCATTTTGCTGATGCTGATAGAGGCACACATTGGCCATTCAATAAGCAGGTGGGGACAAGAGCCTGGGCCTCCCTACTCTCCACCTGTGTGACCTTAGCATGGTCAGCAGACGTCTGCAGATTTTAGTTTTCTCACATAGAAAATGAAAGTGATGGCCGAGTGCAATGGCTCATGCCTGTAATCCCAACACTTTGGGAGGCCAAGGCAGGAGGATGACTTGAGGTCAGGAGTTTGAGACAAGCCTGGGCAACATAGTGAGATCCCATTGAAAATGATGCCATCTCTTTCTCTCTCAATGAAATGATTCATCCCTGATGTTAGACCCTGTGTTTAGAGTTTGTAAGCCATATTCACATCCATCAGATAGAAAGAACTGTGCATATTGTAAGATGAATTTCACACAGACAGAGGGTCCATGTTGGAGGTGAGGATACCAACCTCACTTGGTGGTAGTGAGGCCAAGTTCATAATGGTGGTGAGAGTGATTATGTTTCTGAGATAGCAATCATGCCCATTATCTCAGCTCTTTACCCTTTCTGTATCCATGCCCTTTGAAGTTCCTCTCCCTAAAGAGCATGAGTCTTTTCTCTTACTGAACTTGGACAGGTCTTGCAACTTGCTGCATTTAAAAGAATGCAGGAGCAATGATGATAAGCCTGTTCCACACCTAGGTCTTGGCAGATCTTGCTTGCTTCTGCTTCCTCTCTGCTCCTCCACCACAACCCTGAGAACTTGCCCGGGCTTGACTGCAGAGAATGAGATTCACATGAAGGAGAGCCAATGCCATTCTAGATGGGCCAGCAGCCCACCAGCTGCCAGACACATGAATGAGCCCAGCCTAGATCAGCAGAGTGGCCGGGCCTCCTGCAGCTGACCCCAGACACACGTGCAACAAATGCAATGCTTGTAGGTTACAGAGGATGTGTAGTAATTTTATGCAGCATTATATGGTAATAAATAATAGATCTACTCCTCCAAGTTGTGAAGCAATTGAGTAATAGAGACAAGAAACAGGTAACAAAACAGTTTTTGTTTTGTTTTGATTTTCCTAGTAAGACTTGGTTGGAAAATGCTACTTGAAACTTCTGAACAAAACCTGGATTTCTACCCAAATTGAGTATAGCCACCCGTGACTGCCCAGGTGAGATTATCATACACAGGGGAGAAGAAAAACTCCTGCAGCCATAGTCAGGCTGGTCAAAAAGAGAGAATGATCCAGAGAAACCCAGCCACTCATGCTCAATTCTTTAACAGAACCTCACGCCAGACAAGACACTTCTCCCCTAGGGAGGAGTGAGCAGAGGGGTGGAGACAAGGGCAAAAACGATGTGTCCACACTTCCAGGAGGGCTGAAATTCCTATTTTCATGTTTAATGGGCCATGGCAGAAATTTAGGGCAAGAAAGAAAATGGCTCCTGCTAGA
>NW_012104920.1:2900666-2909675 GCF_000951045.1 Mandrillus leucophaeus | reverse complement strand
GGAGGTGGTGGTAATGGAGGTGGTGGTGATGGAGGTGGTGCTGATGGAGGTGGTGCTGATGGAGGTGGTGGTGAGGGAGGTGGTGGTGATGGAGGTGGTGGTGATGGAGGTGGTGCTGATGGAGGTGGTGGTGAGGGAGGTGGTGGTGAGGGAGGTGGTGGTGATGATGATGGAGGTGTTGGTGATGATGATGGAGGTGTTGGTGATGATGATGGTGGCAAAGATGCTTCCTATCCACAGGCTACATCCTCTGGTGTCTTTACAGGCTGGCCAGTCCCATGCAGATGCTTGGCTGAGCAGTGGGGCTTTTTTCCTATTACAATCTTCTTGGAGTTGCCCAATCACACTAGCATCCCATGCACCTCTGCCTTGGATCATGCCTGGGATATTTTCCCCCATCTTGCCCATCTAGAAAACTGCCACTCATCCATCAAGCCTCGGTTCAAATGCCACTTTTTTGGTGGAGTCATCCTAGGTTCTACTTGACAGACTCAGGTTCTGTATCTCCAATGCTCCTGCTCCCCTTCCTGCATCCCCCAGTTGGAACACACATTACACTGCCTGCATTCTGGTTTACCTGCTTCCCCACAGGACTCTTGGGGGCTAAGAATGTATCTTACCCATCAACAGATAATTTGTGCCCAGCATTGAACCTGGATCATAGTTAGTGTCTCATACATGTTTGTTAAATATACACATCAGCCCCTATCTGATCAAGCATAGAGGGAGACAGAGGTAAAGGAAAGGGGTAAGTACCAAAGAGGTTCCAGGTATAAATGTGGAGGCCAGCAGAGTCTGGAATATGTACTAAAGGACTGGATCAGTGGCTACAGCAACACTGACTCATCAACCAGCTTCTATATTTTTCTACGAATTAGCTTTTTAAAAATGTTATTTTAACAGAAGGAAGCAGGCAGGTCTCACTCGACAGGGTATTGACTTTCTGCAGCACATTTTATTAAGACTCATCAGGACTGCAGGTCTCTGCATCCTCTGAGGGTGCCTGTGTGTTCGGGAGGCAGAGTGATAGGGAAATTAAATGCAGCAGCTGCATCCTTTGGAGCTTTTTTAAGCAGTCAAGGCCAGCCAACTCCACAGCATACAGGCTGGAGAATACCAGATATGCTCCCTTCCTAGCCTTCTACCCAAGCAGAGAAAGATATTTTCTAATTAGCCAAGTTAGATAAATATTCTTCTACCATGCTCTTGTTTGGAGAATAGGTGGATGCTAAGAAACATGGCTGTAGAGTGACTTTGTGTAGTTACTCTTCTGCTTTTAGTGGTTTCCAATATTTAAACACACACACACACCCCCCACACACACACAGCTGTGATGCCACACAGCTGGGGAAATTGAAATAGAGGGAATGAAAATAATTTTAAAAGTGGAGACTTAGGTGGTGGTAAGATCCATCACATACTGTGCGGCCAGGACCCCCAAGGAGTTTCCTTCCACGGGTATCTACCCCTCTCCATAGTGGACTCTCAGGTACATTTCCCTTTCAGTGGGCTGTGCCCCATTTCATACAGCAAGTCCCAACTCAAACGAGCCTTTGATGACTCCTTGGGATACCTGGAGTAACGTCTGCCTTTGGGGGTGGCATTTATGACCCTTCACAGTCTCACTTGAACCTGTCTTTCCTTTTGTCTTCTCACGTTCCTCTTCGACCGCACACATCCTGCGCCAGTCTACTGCTGAAACGAATAATCATCATCATTGTCACCCCCATCCCTTGCATTTATTGAGTGCTGACTCTCCAGTGGCCCCAGAACAGGAGCCTTACGTTCCTTAGCTTATTTTGTCTTAGTAATTTCATGAAACTGGCACTGGGATGCCCCTCAGCTTGATGATGAGGACATTTGGGCTCAGATCAGTTAAGGGACTTGCCCAAAGCTACACAAGTAATAAGTGGCCAACGGTCCCCATCCTGACCTCTTTGCCTTGGCAAATGCTGCTTCTCCCACTTAGTGGCTTCCTCTCTCCACCTTCTTCAACTGACAGTCTCCTGCATTGGAGCCCTGGTAACCATTTCTTTCTGATTTCTGACCTCACCTTCTCCGATCAAACTCCCCTAGCACCATGAGTCATTTCCAAACAAATGCCACATGGTCGAATCCCTTTTCTCAATTGAGTAAATGGGATTTGACCACGTGGCATTTGCTCTGATATGATTCTGAATGGAGCAATTGTAAAAGGAGTCTTGACAGAATGAAAGGCTGCTGTTCTCCAGAGTTCTAATTCTGCTCTGCCAGTCAACACATCTCTGTTAGGGGCCTGCGCTGTCCCAGGCTCTGTGCTGTGACCTGTGGGAGTCTAAATGGAATCAAAGCAGCACCCTCCAGGGTTTCAGACAGATTGGCACATGGTGTTCAGCGCACTCATTTATGGTAAAACATCTCTAGTCTATCTGTGGACATTTTCTTTTTCTTTTGAATATTGTTCATGTATGCCTTCTCTCTCTTTTTCTGAACTACTGTTACCAAAATTGGTAAAACATTGGCCTTTCCAAGCAACCACATTTAGTTTTGCTGATGTCTTTATTTTATGTGGCTGTTCTATTATTTGTTTTATTGTTTATTCATTTCTATCATTACCTTCATTATTCCCTTCTTTCTAGTTTCTCGGATTCTTTTTCTAGATTCTTGAGTTGATTGCTTGGATTGTGGGTTACATACAGCTGTTCTAATTTCCTAATAAATGCATTCAACACTATAAATTACTCCTCTAAGAACCAGTGAAACTGCCTCAGACAAGCTGAGATATGTAATGTCTTTATTACTTTTAATTTGAAATACTTGTTAATTTCTGTTATGATTTTCTTTTTTAACCCCTGGATAATTTAGATGTGTATTTTTAATTTCCAAACATACACTTAGAACATCTCTTTGTTGTTAATTACTAATTTTATTGCATACTGGAGAGAGAAACTATAAGTAATGAAGATTCTTTGGAATTTATTGATACTTCTCTTGTGGTCTGTGCATAGCTCATTTTTCAATGTGTATCCTCTCTTTGTCAAGTTTAAATTTACATTTGTGCAGACATAATTATACATTATTTTTAATCCATCAGCTTCTGGAAAAGATTTGCTAAAAATTGCCCACTACATTTGTTTATTTGCCAACGCTTCTCTCTAATTATTTCAGTTTTTGCTTTGTATATTTCAAGGTTAGTATTGATGGATTCATACAATGCAATGCCTGTCCCTAATACTTTTACTACGTTCCATCTTAAGTTCAGTTTTGTCTGATGTTAATACAGTCATGCACCACATAATGACATTTTGGTCAATGGTGGATCAAGTATATGATGGTGTTCCCATAAGATTATAATGAAGCTGAAACATTCCTATTGCCTAGTGAAGTCATAGCCATCATCACATCAGCATAGACAATGCATTACTCATATGTTTTTGGTGATGCTGGTGTAAACCAATCTACTGTGCTGCCAGTTATATAAAAGTATAGCACACACACAATTACGTACAGCATATAATACTTGATAACGATAATAAAAGACTGCATTACTGGTTTATATACTTACTATATTGTATTTTTCATCGTTATTTTAGAATGTACTTTTGCTGCTTATTAAAAAATAGTTCACTGTAAAACAGCCTTAGGCAGGTCCCTCAGGAGGTTTTCCAGAAGAAGGCGTTGTTATCATAGGAGATGACAGCTCTATGCGTGTTATTACCCCCGAAGACCTTCCAGTGGGACAAGATGTGGAGGTGGAAGACAGTGATATTGATGACCCTGACCCTGTGTAGGCCTAGGCTAGTGTGCGTGTTTGTGTCTTTGTTTTTAATAACAAAAAAAAAAGTTTAAAAAGGAAAAAAGGAAAAAGAAAAAGAAAGAAAATTTAAATAGAAAAGATCTTACAGCATAAGAATACAAAGAAAATATTTTTAAAGTTGTACAATGATATATATATTTAATGCTAAGTGTGATTACAAAAGAGCCAGAAACTAAAAATTAAAGTTTTTTGTTATTTTCATTTTATTTTATTTTAGAGACAGAGTTTCACTCTTGTTGCCCAGGATGGAGTTGAGTGGTGTGATCTCAGCTCACTGCAACCTCCGCCTCCAGGTTCAAGTGATTCTCCTGCCTGAGCCTCCCGCGTAGCTGGGATTACAGGTGTGTACCACCACACCTGGCTAATTTTGGTATTTTTAGTAGAGATGCGGTTTCACCATGTTGGCCAGGCTGGTCTCAAAGTCCTGACCTCAGGTGATCCGCCCGCCTCAGCCTCCCAAAGTCCTGGGAGTACATGCGTGAGCCATCGTGCCCGTTCTTAAAAATTAAAGCTTATAAAGTAAAAATGTTGCAATGAGCTATGGTTAATTCATTATTGAAGAAAAATATTTTAAAATAAATTTGAGTGTAGTTTAAGTGTACAGTATTTATGTAGTGTACAGTAATGTCCTGGACTTTCCCATTCATGCCCACCACTCACACACTGACTCCCCCAGAGCAAGTTCCAGTCCTGAAACCTCCTGCACTGATAGTAAGTGCTGTTCTCTCAGAATGAGGACATTCTCATCACTAGTCGTGGTAATATTCTCAGTTCACAAATTCAGCTGTGCAAAAATATAAAACTTAATTTTTCTATAATTCAACCTAATTTCTGTTTCAAGCTTCCCATTCAGTTGGTATAGAAATTTATTTCCTGTATAGAAGTGTCATTTTTTTTTTTTTTTTTTTTTGGGACGGTATCTTGCTCTGTTGCCCAGGCTACAATGCAGTGGCACGATCTCGGCTCACTGCCAACTCCACCTCCTGGGTTCACGCCATTCTCCTACCTCAGCCTCCCGAGTAGCTGTGACTACAGGCACCCGCCACCACGCCTAGCTAATTTTTTGTATTTTTAGTAGAGACGGGGTTTCACGGTGCTAGCCAGGATGGTCTCGATCTCCTGACCTCATGATCCGCCCACCTCGGCCTCCCAAAGTGCTGGGATTACAGGCATGAGCCACCGCGCCCTGCCAGAAGTGTCATTTTTAAATAATCTTTTATGTCATACTTTTACTGTCTCTTTTCTATGTTTAGATACACAATACTTACTATTGTGTTACAATTGCTGACGGTATTCAGCACGCTACCACGCTGTCCAGGTTTGTAGCCTAGGGTTAACAGGCTCTATGCTATAGCCTTGGTATGTAATAGGCTATACTACCCAGGTTTCTGTAAAGTTCACGCTATGACGTTCACACAACGAAACTGCTTAATGGCACATTTCTCAGAGTGTATCCCAGGTTTTAAGTGATGTCTGACTACATTTCTTTTGCAGGTCTGTTATTGCTATTCATCTCTTTATTGGTAATATTTTCGTGTCACTTAGTTTTAGCTCTTTTGCTTTTAAATAGCTCATGAGCTGCTCTTATGTAAATAGTTACACAGATGCCCTTAAATAGCAACCATTTTTCAAAAAAATCAAACTTAAGAATCCCTTTTAATTGGTAAGTTTAATAAGTTTGCATTATTGTAATAGACAATGTATTTCTATTTATTTCTGCTGTTTTATTTTGTTTTCCTAACTTTCTATTTTTCTTTATTTTCCTTTCCTTGTTTTTCACGGGGTTGATCAAGTTTTTTGTTGCTGTCATTGCAGATATGATATTTTTTCTGTGCTGGACTTAAAATTACATTTTCTGTAACTTTACTAGCAAACACACATTTTTTAAGCAACTCCCAGCACAAATCTGTAAATACATCCCTCTGGTTGACTGAGACGAAACCTTAGCATAGTTTTACTTCCTCTAACCCCCCACACATTTTTCCCCCACCCCACCTTGGTAACATCGCCTAGAATTTTTATTTTAAATTGTTGACCACATCCCTTCCACTGTACCAGCCCTCCTGAACATGGAGATACAGCCGTGAAGACAGACAGGGAGGCAATGACAGATTTCTTAACTCATTCAGGCAGCTATGACCAAACACCATAAACGGAATTTTATTTCTCATGATTCTGAAGCCTGGGAAGTTCAAGATCAAGGCAACAGCAGATTCAGTGTGTGGTGAGGGCCTGCTTCTGGGACAATAGATGGTGCCTTTTCAATAGATGATGCCTTTTCACTGTGTCCTCACTGGATGGTGAGGGCCTCCTTCCTGGTCTCACTATGTCCTCACATGTCCTCTATGTCCTCACATGGTAGGAGGTGCAAGGGATCTCCCTGCAGCCTTTTTTATCAGGGCACTAATTCCATTCATGAGGGCTCCACCCTCCTGACCTAATCACCTCCCAAAGGCCCCACCTCCTCATACTATCATCTTGGGGGTGAGGATTTCAACATATGAACACAAATATTCAGACCCTAGCAACTGAAAATAAGTTTCTATCCCAGCTGAATGGGACGCTTGAGACAGAAATTAGGCTGAATTATAGAAAAATAAAGTCTAATTTGTTTTGCTCAGCTGAGTTTATGAATTGAGAATATTACCACAATTAGTGACAAGCCTGTCCCCATTCTAAGATGAGAGCTCCCCTGGGGTGGAACTGTGGCTGTTTCCTCTCTGGACTCCCAGTGCACAGGCCATGGCACAGAGTGGACAAAAGGAAACATCTGGGAATGCTTTCTGGGTAGGAAAGAGGAAAGTGCCCCAGCAGCCGAGAGCTGGGCTGGCCTGCTCAGCTAGGCCTTGGTGCTCTACTGTTGAACATGGGCAATTTTGCAGGACATCAACACTGGACATGGAGACTCTGGGACTGCGATGCCTTAAGATCCAATCCAGACCCCTCATAATCATGTTTGGACACAGACAACATGAAACTTACCCAGGGGTGCCTGAAAATCACCAAATATCTCCTAATCTGGGCTGCCATGAGGGACCGCTACGTCTTTAGCAATCACAGCCTTTGTCTCTCTCTATTCTCCTCACCATATAGAAAATAATTATTAGATACCAAATACAGAATTACCTTCACCAGCATCCAATCCAGAGCAAAGCTCCACTCCCTTCAACTCTGTCCGCTGTCACCTAACACAAGCCCGGTTCCTGTAAGTCCTCCTCAACCCTCCCTTACTGGGATGCTTCATAGTTTCCTGTAGTGGATCTTCTCCCTTGTTTCAGCTTGTGTATTAAACCCAACGTTGTTAAGCTACCTGTGTGTTTCTGGTGGTCTCTGGCTGGCAGTCATGAGCTATGGGTCAGGTGGGATGTGATAGTAGTCTGACTGTAGTCTGAGAGTGGAAGTTTTCAAATGCTGGTTGAATTGAGTTGAATTCATGAAATGGGTCCTTAGAGTGCCCGGAAAATAGTGTTGTGAGCTTCATTTCTGACTGCGTCTCCTTTCGAGCCCAGACCCAGCCAGGTCTGCCTGTCAGATACTCTGAGCAGCTACAGGAAGGGCTCCTTTTATTGCAAGGAAGCCTCATATACTTTCCATTTCAGCCTAATAAAAGAAGCCTTCACCCAAGCAGGTCTAGTCTCGGCCATTCCCTTCATCCTAAGAGATGAAAGGTTGAACCTAGAGCTAGAAATATGTTCAGAGGAATCTGCTAGTGGCTTGGCTTGTATGCCCAAGGCATGGAGTGTGGTTACTATAAGGTTCTCAGACTGGGTCCTGGCTACTCACAGCCCTGGAGGAGGCTGATGGAGACCAAGCCAAGGATTCATGAGGAGTAGACAAGGACGGAACTGGTTTGGAACCAGATGACTCCCTCCCAGTGCAGATGGACTGGTCTCCAGCCAGCCCTGTGCCCACAGCCTCACCCAACTTCTTCACATACATTGTGACTCTTCTCTGAGCAGCAACATGGGTCCCAAGGCAATGGGAATGAAGCTGCTAGCCATGGAGACTAGCCCTGGCACAGCTTCTTACTGTCAGAAACTGCCAAAGAGGTATTGAGCGTAATGTCTTCTCACCTAAGAGAAATTAACTTAACTGGCAAAAAAATATTGATCTGGGTTTTGGCAAATAAAGATCAGGCTGAAGGTACACTTCCAGAGTGCTCTCCAATTACACACACGTGCGCACACACACACACACACCCAGGGGTGCATACACAAACACATGTACACACTTAATCTCACGGAGACATCTACTCTGTCAGACTTGTGGAGATGCAATCGGAAACTGGCTTCTTCCCAGAAGAACGGAGATGTCACTGAGCCCAAATTTCCCTCCATTTTTGGTAAATTGCTTGATTTCTCCAGGACCCCACAATGTGGTCCTTAGTCATGGAGACTGTGAGAACATCACACAGAGCCAGAAGGGAGTGACTCTCAAATTCACGCACCAGGTCTCAAGGGAGTGAAGGAAGATGAGTAGACCTGCCATCCTTCCCTCCCAGCCTGGAACACCCAGTTCCTTCATAGACCTTGCTCAAATGTCACCTCCTCTATGAAGCCTTCCCTGACCTTTTCCAAGTAGATTTTATCGCATTTTCTTCTGGGTTCCAGCAGCAAATTGTAACGACCTCTTGTTGCAGGCATCTAGAGTTTTGCCTGCTGGATCTCTTAGGATTTGGTTCAGCTGCAAGTCACAGAGTCCCTCAAACAACCATGGCTTAAACAGAATAGAAGTGTAGTTATCCCTCCACATCAAAGCCCAGGGTCGGGAGGCAACTACACAATCTTCTGGAAGCCAGGCTACTTTGGCCTTTTTCTTCAGTTCTCCCTGGGGCGTGGTTCTCGGGCTCTTAGCACAGGATGGTGGCTGGAACTTCAGCCATCAGAGCATATCCAATGCCACAGGATGGAGTGGGTAGGAATCAAAGAGGAGGTGACAAAGGATTCTGCTCCCTTTTAAGAAAAATTTTCAGAAACTGCCACATGGCACTCTACTTCATTTACACTGGCCAGGACTTAGTGACACAGGCATGCCTACCTGCAAGGAATGCAGGGCGATGTAATGTTTGGTCATAGGCCCATCTAGAAAATTCAACTAGTGGCCAGGAGCAGTGGTGGCTCACGCCTGTAATCCCAGCATTCTGGGAGGCCGAGGCGGGTGGATCACCTGAGGTCAGGAGTTTGAGACCAGCCTGGCCAACATGGTGAAACCCC
>NW_012104920.1:2879118-2900580 GCF_000951045.1 Mandrillus leucophaeus | reverse complement strand
ATCACTTGAACCTGGGAGGCGGGAGTTGCAGGGAGCTGAGATTGCGCCATTGCACTCCAGCTTGGGTGATGACAGCAAAACTCAGTCTCAAAAAACAAACAAACAAACAAACAAACAAAAACAAACTCAATTAATATGGAAGAGTGCTGATACTGGAGCCAACGATGAGCTTTGACCGGTCCTTCCCAGCATCTCTCCTTGTCTTGTCCTAGTTACAGGATGCAGATCTCTATAGGGGGCTACTCCTTTTCCTATGGATAGAGCCTTGGTGGTGCCATCAGCCAAGAGACCCTGAAAAAGCTAGGGGATGGTCCACATTAGACCAATCAGATTATCTCGCAGGGCCTTAAATTGCCAGCAAGTGATCCAAGATGGAAAATGACCGGGGTGACGTTGCTCCTGAAACTGGAGTCCTGAAGAAACCGTCCATCCTTTCCTGCTCACTGGATCCTTGGACAGCACACTTTCCTGAGCTTTCCAAAGCCTGGCGCTGCAGTGTATCGTTAATTCTATGAGTCACTCCACGTACTTCCAGTGAATTCCTCCTTTTCTTGCTTAAGTTACCCAAAGTTCATTTATGTTGCTTGCAACTCACAATCCCTAACTGATTCTCCTCTGTTATGTCACTAATCAGGTACCATTTACACACCTGTGTCTTTTTCATATAATTTTTTATTTGCATAGAATTGTGGTATGTATTTTGGGGGTATATGTGATGTTCTGATACCTGCATACAATGTATAATGATCAAAGCAGGATAATGGGATATTCATCACCTCAAATGTTCACACTTGTGTCTTTAACGAGATTAAACTCTCCAAAGTAGAGAGCACATTTGCTCATTTCTGTGCACCTGCCCCAAAGATCAACTCTCCCATTAGGGACTCTGTAAATGTTTGTAGATAAAATGAATGAGAGATTCTGTGTGATTCTAAGGACATGCTGTGTGAACTTGCAGAAGCCATCCAACTTCTTTGCCTCGCTGTCCCTAGTAAAATACCCATTAGTAAGTGTTATATAGTGAGGGTGAGGGGAATGGCTCGTGTATTCCTGACCTCTCACTTCATTCTCGGAACTCCCAGAACAGAAGCAGCAGAATGAGTTCCACTCGAGAGCAGAACCTGCTGTCAAAGTTATAACTAGCTGCCGGGTGTGGTGGTTCACGCCTGTAATCCCAGCATTTTGGGAGGCTCAGGTGGGCGGATCATGAGGTCAGGAGGTCGAGACCATCCTGGCCAACACAGAGAAACCCCGTCTGTACTAAAAATACAAAAATTAGTCTGGCGTGGTGGCACGCGCCTATAGTCCCAGCTACTCTTACAGCTGAGGCAGGAGAATCGCTTGAACCCAGGTGGCGGAGGTTGCAGTGAGCCAAGATCACATCACTGCATTCCAGCCTGGGTGACAAAAGTAAAACTCCGTTTAAAAAAAAAAAGTTATAACTACCATTGATTTTATGATCATTGCCTTAGAAAGTTTTTCTAAAATTTACCTACTGATACGATGTCAGATTCGCACCCTCCCAATTTTTCAGTTTCTTTCTTTATCTCCCTCACTGAACTCAGATGCGTCAGATTTATCTCAAATGACTGATCACCGCCTGGTAGCCAGGAACCATGAGACCACTTTCTTTCTCAGTTCCTGTCCCAACTCATGGGACAATCATGCTAACACTATGTGATTCTCAGTCCCTGGTGTTAGCTAATTTGGAACAAGAGGATGCCTAATCCATTGCACATCAATCAGATTCTCCCTCGCAAGAAATTGTAATAGCCCTTGAGAGATGCTGGTGTGAATCCCAGATGCTCTCAGGAAGAGAGAATGTGTAAATATGAGAGGGATCAAGCTTTTCTGTCTGGCAGCCACTGTGTCAAAAACATAAAGAAAGTCAATCTGCAGAGAAAGGGGACTGTAGACGATGCACAGAGGGAAGCCGAAAGAGAAACCCCGTGGTCCCAGGGAGAGAAAACCAAGAGAAGCCCATCCTCTCTGACAGTGGTGGTACAAATGCCAAATCTGATCTCCTGAGGAGTGCAGTGGGATTTTTGCCTTTGAGTTAGTTCTGCAACATGCCTGAATCCATGTACTAAATACTCCTTGATTTTCCTGAGCCACTCTGACATGGGGTCGTACAACCGAAAACCTAACAAAGACAGCTGCCCTAGGTCAGGCCTCATCTTCTCTCTAGAAGACGCTTGTTAGGCTTCCTCACTGACCTCCGTGCCTCCAGTTTGTCCTGGCGCCACCACCAATCCACCTTTCACATGGGTTTCCAGGCAGACCTCACCATGTTAGTGCCCCTGTGTGCAGAAAAGAGTTGGCATTACTTTTTTTTTTTTTTTTTTTTTTTTTGAGGCACAGTCTCGCTCTTGTTGCCCAGGCTGGAGTGCAGTGGCGCCATCTCGGCTCACTGAAACTTCTGCCTCCCGGGTTCAAGCGATTCTCCTGCCTCAGCCTCCCAAATAGCTGGGACTACAGGCGCACGCCGCCATACCTGGCTAATTTTTTGTATTTTAGTAGAGATGTTGTTTCACCGTGTTGCCCAGGCTGGTCTCGAACTCCTGAGCTCAGGCAATCCGCTCACCTCAGTCTCCCAAAGTTCTAGGATTGCAAACGTGAGGTACTGGCATTCTAAAAAAAGGCCTGTTGCAAGCTAGTCCTTGGCTGGTGTCTGGGAACATAGATGAGAGAAGGGTCCCCATCCTAACTGATGTGAGCGGCTTACTCCACCTAAAATGTTTGTGCAAACAGCGTGGTTTAAGCTAAACACCTGCTTTCCCTCTGGGAGTCTGGAAATTTAGTAAGCATTAGACCAAGGGTGTCTAGGTGACCATTCCCACAATAAAATCTCTGGGCACTGAGTCGCCAATGAACTCCTCTGAGAGACAGTATTTCACACTGTTGTCCAGACCTGTGGCTGAGGCAACTGTGCATGATTTGTGTGGCTTCTTTGGGAGAGGACCCTTGGAAGCTTGTGCCTGGTCTTCCCCAGACTTCACCCAGGAGCCTTTTCCCTTTGCTGGCCTTACTGTGTATAGTTTTGCTCTGATGAATCATCGCCATGAGTGTGACTGCATGCTGAGTCCCACGAGCACTCCTGGCCAATCATTGCACAGGGAGGTGGTCCTGGGGACTCCAGACACACCCTGCTCGAAACACAAGTATCCTTCCAGGATAAAGCCCACCTCTTCATTTGACACCAGGACCACTGTGAGCCGGCTCTAATTGACATCTCAGCCTCATCTCTCCTGTTCCCAACCTACCACCTTACGTTCCCATTACACCCCTGCCTCTATTACTCACCACTGTAGGCACCTGTGTTCCATTCACCAGGGCCCATCTCAGGAAGCCCTCCTGGAGGATCCCTTCTATCAGAACCCAGCTGGTCCTGCCTCATGCTCTATCCCACTTCCTAACACAGAGCCTGGAGTCCTAGAAGTTTCACCACACCCATGTCCCCAATCGGGGTGATTCCTGGAAATCAGGGGCGCAGCCCATCTATGGCTTGCATCTCCAGGGACACCACAGGCTCCAGCACACAGTAGGTGCTCAATAGAGGTATTGCAAGCTTTAGCCTCCCTATACAGATGTCTCTCTCCTCTGAAATCAGGAAATTAACACCCCTGAGACCTGAGACATGTGGCCTTCCTTTTTATAGAGATACTTGAGTGCTCCCTTCGGCAGCACATAGACTGAAATTGGAATAATACTGAGAAGATTAGCCTGGCCCCTGCTCAAGATTGACACAAAAGTTTGTGAAGCATTCCACGTTTTTTTAAACTACCACGCTTTAGTCATTATACAATGCATGCATTGAAACATCACACGGTACCCCACAAACATGTACAACTATTATGCATCAATAATAAACAACAAAAAAGATACCCAAATCCCCCGACTAGGTCTAGATTCCAATTCAGACTCAGCGTATACGATGGAGAACCTGGAAGTGGGGGCCATGCACCGAGATTCCCTGATCTCCATGTTACACGACACTCTCAGAGAAGTAAAGCGACCTAACCAAGGTGGCCCAGCTGGTGAGTGGCAGAGCTGGGACCCAACTCCAGAGCAGGCAGGTCCAGAAGCCCACCCTGTGAACACTGTCCTCGAATCATTGCTCAGGGTGTGCAGACCTGGCCTGGGGAGCTGTCCCTTGAGCTCCGGGGCCACCCTGGGTCACTGTCCTGCTCACCAGTGACCTCCCCGAGGGCCAGGACTCTCCTCTTACCCTGCTCCCAGCTCAGGGCAGTGCAAACTGGTGATACCATGTTTACCCCCTAAGCTGCCACTAATTCTCTCCTCCCACGTGAGCCTGCTTCAGACAGGTCTGAAGGTTCTATTCTCCCAGGAGGAGCTCCAACTCCCTCCCAGCTTTAAAGAAATTCACATAAACGGAATCCACGTGGAAAAGAGGCACTTTCGCCTCCTTCATGGCAGCCTGAGAGCCAGCTTCAGGGTCCTGCACCCCAGAAAGCTCCAGGTTTCCTTTGGCTGAATCCTTTTGACATTTTCAATGGTAAAATAAATTTGATTTGCAGAAGCCATGAAGGAACAGAGGCGATGTGATTTCCAAAACGCACTGTGTTATTGGATATGATAAAAGACTGAAGGAGTCAGTAAATGTAGCAGTTTAATAATTGTTAAAAAAAAAAAAAAAAAAAAGGCTGGGTGCTGTGACTTATGTCTGTAGTCCCAGCACTTTGGGAGGCCGAGGTGGGAAGATCACAAGGTCAGGAGTTCAAGACCAGCCTGACCAGTGTGGTGAAACCCTGTCTCTACTAAAAATACAAAAATTAGCCAGGTGTGGTGGCGGGCGCCTGTAATCCCAGCTACCTGGGACGCTGAGGCAGGAGAATTGCTTGAACCCGGGAGGTAGAGGTTGCAGTGAGCCGAGATCGTACCACTACACTCCAGCCTGGGTGAGAGAGTAAGACTCTGTTTCAAAAAATAAAAAAGCAAAACCCATGTGGTCTGGTGGTGGTGGAGGAGGAAGAGGAGGAGGAGGTTATGGTAGGTGGAGAAGGAAAGATTCATGCCTGAACTCACTGCCTACACCCAGAACGAATCCCCAGCCCCACTCACTCCCTCACAAACACAGACAGACACACGGATTCACGCCCCACACTCCCGCAAACATAAACAGGCATGGATACAGATGCAGAAATGCACAGCCATGTTCACATAAACATAGGTGCACGCACCAGGCAGGTCCACAAACAGTCATCATAGCTGGTGCCAATCACTGGGCAGTGAAAATGTGCCAGGTACTGCGATGAGGACTTTGCATCCTTTTGTCTCAGTTACTATCTTACTCAGTTGTGCAACTGTCAGAGACAAGCAAGTTATTATTCCCATTTTACAGATGAAGAAACTGAGGCACCGAGATCTCAAGTAACTTCCTCAAAGGGATCCCAACTAGGAAGTAGGGAAGCCAAGGTGAGAACCCAGATAGATTTCAGAAGCCTTGTTCCCTTTTTAGTTTCATTGGATGGATCCTCAACTTCAGAGGTGTATAGTTTGATGAGTTGCGATATGTGTGCGTACTCATAGAATCATCACTATAATCAAGATAATGAACACATCTATCAGCCACAAAAGTTTTCTTGGGCCCTTGATAATCTCTTGCTTATGTTGCCATCCCTGAGCAGCCATTCTTCTGCTGTCTGTCACTGTAGATTGATTTTCATTATCTAGGATTTTCTAGAAATGGGTCATGCAGTGTGTCCTCTGTAATGCCTATGGAAGCGATGCTCACTATGACTGCACTGTGGGCATCCTCACACATGCATGCGCAATGTCCACAAGTCCTCACCAGCACGCACCCCCAGGACCACATTCCCCCGTCATCCCCCCTTACACCCATTCCCACACCCCCCAGGTACAAGGCGCTCCTGTGCCCCCCACCCCCACCCCTCACTGTATCTCTCAATCCATGCTGCTCCTCGGGAATAATTTTGCTCCATTCATCAGCGAAATAAACTTCTGACAGTTTCCCAGCAAAGCAGTGCAGCTCCTTTCTCCTAAGTCCATGTGACAGGTGACTGCAGACCCACTGTCCTCAGCACGTGAGCCCGTTGTAGACTCTGGTTCAATTCTCAAAAGCTTTGCTCATTCAACAAGAAGTCAATTCTCCTAGGCACTGTATATTCAACAACGACCAAGAAGTCACAGTCCCCTCTGGCTATGGAGCTAAATCACCTCCCCAGACCCCAAACCAAGCTCAGACCGGTGTGGCTGGCCAGGAGAGGAGGAGTCTTCCTTCAAGGGTGGACGCTGAAAGACAGCCACAAGACACTGTATGGAGACAGTGGGACAGGGCAGGGCTGAGCAGAGCTCCATTGCTAGGAACATGGGCCATGGCTTGTGGCTGACCACCAGGCTTTACAGGACAGGAGAGGGGACTTGCACGCCCTGCGTCAAAGCCAATTACTGCAGGGGGCTGATGTCCAGCTCATACCTGAAGTCTAACTCACCCCTAGCTGTCAATCTGGATACACAGTGGAATCATTCTAGGAGTTTAAAATCATACTGAGCCCTGGGTTCCACTCCCAGATAATCTGATTTAATTGTTTGAAGGAGGCGTGTGTGACCTCGGCATGTGCATTTTTAAAAGTTCCCCAGGTGATTATCTAGTATGCAGCACAGTTTGAGAACCTCTGTAATTCTTCGTTCGCCTCCAGTCTTAGGATAGGTACCTCCTGAAAGCACCGCAGGATACAAGAAAGCAACACTGCTAGAGGGAAGGCCTCCAATCCCACCTCCCTGCAAATACCCTAATGGGAATTTAACAAGATGACCTGTATTGATTAGATATCAATTAATTGTGAGACGAGGACTAAAGATTTCATAAGCAATCAATCTCACTGTCATGTAATGAACTGAAATTGGGGCAAGTAGTAAGTAAATGCTCAGTGATAATGACTTTCTTATCAATATCAGATATTTAAAACCTTTCAGGTTTTACTGGTAATTCAATATCAAGATAATTAGGTATCAGTCAGGCACATTAAATATTGTTTACATTGGCCGTTGTTCTTTAAATCTACGGTAAGACGGCTATGGGGTCCCCAGCCAATGGCTCTTGCTTATTTGGGATGACACATCTAATATATTGACACATATTAGGTAAGATAACCTCTGAGGTATGAACTACCATGGAAAGTAGAGAATGCTGAGTTTATTTCAGCTTCACACGCTGGTACCAGAAACGGAAGTCTAGCCTAATATGTCATCTCGGCTAAACTGAGCTGTGGAAGAACTACTGCAAAATCCCTTCCCCTTAATTACATTTTACTGTTAATTAATCGAATTACTTCATCATTACCTTGATGCCAACGCCTACGAACCAGATTACTTTAATCATATCGAACCTCTACTTCCTTGTAGGTGTTTTTGATGTATGGAAATCATGATGGGGCCAGAAGTACTCGTGACTCCGGCATGAAGGAAAAAAAAAACTATTGCTTCCGACCATCAGGGTTCACGGACATGGACCCAAATCATCTTAATGCGTCCTGAGGAAGGCAGAGGAGGCAAGGCACGAGCGTGATGAGAAGAGACTTTACGGGAGTAAAAGATGCAGGCGGTAGAGTGGCTTTGATCAAGAGACGGAATCATTCCATCGAAAACAAGTCAATCTGGTATATTTAAAAAATTGTTAGAGGTGTTCAAGTGGGTTATATCCCCAAAAGGCCACATCATAAAGGTGCAATAGGCTCCGCAGCAGTGCCAGCCCTGGGTAGAATGCTGTTCTTGCTCTCATGAAGTAAGGGGCAAGGAAGAGTGTGCTGGTCAAGAGTGCGGGCTTCAGAGTGGAAGCCTTGAACAAGCTGCTTAAAGTCTCTAGGCCTTGATTTATGCATCTGTAAAATGGGGATAATGATATTATCTACCTTATGGGGCTATAGTGGGGACGACATGGCATCATTCCTTGAACTCCCCAGTACTATGTACACAGCAAGAGTTCAGTAAATGATGCTTATTTCTATGCTTCATTTTGCTTTTGTTGTGTCATTGTCTTGACCCCATTCAATGTCTTTGGGCCTCAGTCCCACTTTGATATTACTATTTCCACTCCCTCTTCTATGGTTGTGGTTAGGGCTGAGGCACTTTTCCTGACATCCTTTTGCCCAGACCTTTATTTTTTACCTTTCTTAATCATTTCATTCTAGATGAGATTCTGGTAAACAGGATAGAGCCAAGCTTTTTTTCTTGACTCAGTCTGGGGTCTCTGTCTTTTAATCAGGGGATTCAGTCAATTCCCTCTCATGGGAATAATGGGCACCCTTGTTTCATTTCTGCCCTCTTAAGTTATGGTTACTGTTTATCTTACTTCGTTGTTGTTTTATTTTTCCTTTTCCTTCTTACACCTGGCTTTGTCAAGTAACCATGTATTCCTGTCCTCTCTACTCCATGATTTTGAAAACTCCCTCTGGCTTCTCAGCTATTAGTGATGACCATTCTCATCTTTACATACACGAAGCACCCTGTATTCTTCTCGTTATGTTAAACGGCCCTGTCCTAGCACAGAAGTCCTCTCCTAGCCCTTCACTGAGGTCTACGGAATTTCTCTTCTTCACTCTCTGTCTCTCTCTCCCTGATTTTTCTCTCTTTGCATTTGGGCGCTAGGTTTTGAGATACTTCTACTCCTGATCTCCTGTCATTATTTTAATTCTCAATAGAGACAATTCTCTAATTAATGTGTTCATTTATTATGTCCATACTTCAAGCTTTAAGAACCACTTCTTTTAAGTTTCAAAAACTCTTTACTTCACTCCCATTGGATCTCTTTAAGAGTGTGTATTTCTTTTGTGTCCAAGTTGTCTCCTGGATCTTACCCAGATCTATTTCAGACAGAGACACCTGTCCCAATTCTTCCACTGAGTCAGCTTCCCTCTGGTTCCTGTCCCCTACATCTGTGGGTTTTTTCTTTGCCTGCTCATGGTTCCCTGTACCCTCAGCAGCCGACTCCAGCTGTCACAGCCCAACCAGAGTGAGAGGCACATGGGCTTCTGCTCCTCTGGACTGGCAGTGACCGACCTGGCCGGCCTCTGCTGAGACCCTGGAGGATGCCTCTCTGCTCCCGGAGAACCCTGTCCATGGTAGTAGCGCTCCCTGAAACTCAAAACCTGTGAGCAATTCAGCCTCAAGTGGAAAAGAAAAAAAAATGGCAAAATGGCTACAGCAAAATGTAAATTTTAAAAATAATTTGCAAATTGGTCATTGACCAAATTGATAGTATGACGAATTGACCGGTGTAGACATAGTTTTTGGTAAATTTGTTTGCTTCCTCACAAAAGCACTGGCAACCCAGTTTGCCAGGGTGCTCGCCAAAGCCCCTTCCCCGCTTGCTCTGAAGAGGGTGTTGAGAGGCAGTGGCCAAGTGGGAGGTAGGGACAGGCGTACATGTCACCATCTTCCAGAGTTCTCATTGTGTTGCCACTGGAGTCATCTGCTTCTGCTTTTTTTTTTTTTTTTTTTTTGAGATGGAGTCTCACTCTGTCGCACAGTTTGGAGTACAACGGCACGATCTTGGCTCACTGCAACCTCCTTCTCCCAGGTTCAAGCGATTCTCCTGCCTCAGCCTCCTGCAGAGTTGGGATTATAGGCACATGCCACCACGCCTGGCTAATTTTTCTATTTTCAGTAGAGATGGGATTTCACCATGTTGGTCAGGCTGGTCTTGAACTCCTGACCCTGTGATCCGGCCTCCTCGGCCTCCCAAGGATTATAGGATTACAGGCGTGAGACATGGCGCCCAGCCTGCTTCTGCTTTAAACCAGGTGAAGTGTACTTGTGGACTCGAAGGTGCAAGTGAGAGTGTGTGTTGATACTGGTGGCTGTAGCTGCAAGCCCTGCAGAGCCAGCTCATAACACAAGTGCCAGCTATTGCTGAGGAGAAGCAAGGCTGACTTGGACTGTATTTTCCAGAATATGATTGGCAGCTGTGATGCCCTGCTCTGCCCCGTGGGCTGGGAGCCAGGCTGTTGAGCCATGTCCCCAGGAGGCCAGTGTGGGGAGGGACTAGAAACATCATACTATAGAAGACTGTGGAGTGCTTTGAGAGGCCAAGGCAGGTGGATTGCTTGAGCTCAGAAATTCGAGACCAGCCTGGGCAACACAGTGAAACCCCGTCTCTACTAAAATAAAAAAAAATTAGCTGGGCGTGGTGGCATGCACCTGTAATCCCAGCTACTCAGGAGACTGAGGCAGGAGAATTGCTAGAACCCGGGAGGTGGAGGTTGCAGTGAGCTGAGATCGCACCACTGCACTACAGCTTGGGCAACCGAACAAGACTGTCTCAAAACAAACAAACAAAAAAAGACTGTGGACTGGGCTTGTGGACTGGGCTTGGGGGCTGAGGGGTAGGAGGGTGGGGAGTGGGAGTCAGAGTGCTCAGCCTAGAGAAGATGCACTTCCATGGGGAGATGTCCTGGGAAGAGCAATAGACTTCTGTGTGGCCCCAAGGGCTGGGACTGAGGCAGCGTGGAGGCTAGGAAGACGATTCTACCATCAGAGCTTACCAGTGATGGACCTGTCTAGAAGGAGGGAGCTCTCCATCATGAAAGGCAGGCAGGTCAGACCCGAGAGTTCATTTGATGGAGACAGACTGGGTAATTCCAGAGTTTCTTCCTACCTGGGAGTCTCTAACTCCCAAAATGGCTGCGATGTAATGGTTGGGGGGAGCCCTGCTTCTCACCACAGGCACTAAAATTCATGAACCCTGAGCGCACTGAGCAGAGGAATGGGGAAGCTTCGCTATGGAAAAAGCCACAATACCCTTATCTTTTCTCCTAAGAGTCTTACATCCATCTTGAGGGAATAACCTCTTTCTTTATTTCAGGCAAATCATCATGATGTGCTTTTTAGTAACATAAATCCTCACCAGTTGTTCTTGGAGAAAACTGTGAGATCACCATTGACCAGCATACAAATCTTTTAAATTAAAACTGTCAGGGCTCTGTTTGACCCCTCAAGTTGGGGAATGGTGGCACCCAGTCATATAGCTCTGAGATTCTCTTGTCTCCCTCCCCTATTGGGGAAGATATAGAAGCTATAGAGAAATACTTCCTGCTTCTGCCTGAACCGTGCTGCAAATGGGTGCAGATTACCCATTTTTCTGGGGAAATGGGAGTTCTTTTCTAGGGACTTTTTTTTTTTTTTTTGAGACGGAGTCTTGCTCTGTCACCCAGGCTGGAGTGCAGCAGCGCAATCTAGGCTCACTGCAAGCTCCACCTCCTGAGTTCAAGTGATACTTCTGCCTCAGCCTCCCAAGTAGCTGGAAGTACAGGTGCACACCACCACACCCGGCTAATTTTTTTGTATTTTAGTAGAGATGGGGTTTCACCATGTTGGCCAGGGTGGTCTTGATCTCCTGACCTTGTGATCAGCCTGACTCTGCCTTCCCAAAGTGCTGGGATTATAGGTGTGAGCCACAGCACCTGGCCAGGACTTCTTTATGGGAAAGGAAGATCTGACCTCAGAGGGCAGGCTACTGTTACCTGCTCCACCTGCCCGCTGACCCTTCATTGATTCCTACCAGAAGAGCCTGGTGGCCTCTGGATAGCTAGATGTTTATTTCCAAGAATGGGCTAGGTCTGACACAAGGGCAACTGATAACTCCATCCGGGCCCGTTGAGTCCAAGGGTGTTCCAGACATCACACTAGGCACAGAGGAAACATAGAAGCAGCATAAGTGAATGACGATAAAGGGAGATACGGGTTTTGACAAAGGTGACCTGGGGACACTGTTGGCCCATAGAGAGCAGAGGAGGTGAGGCCTGGAGGAACAGGGTGGATGCTGCCTCCTCCGTGCCCCACTTGCGAGGCCCATTCATCAGGGAACTAAGCACACGGGAGCAAGGATCTCTGTGTCATTGTCCTGCATCAGATGCCGAGCTGCCCAAGAATGGGATCCTCTCTGGTTTCTCTGCTCGCTCCTCTTCACAGGGAAGGGTCAGTCACATTCAAGGTATGCCGTGAGCAGAAAGTGATGGGAGAGAGCAGAGAAGTGGCAGTAGCTCCATCAAGGAGGTCTTGCAATTCCAGCTAAGGAGCTGGAATTCAAGCAGCAGGTACCAGGGCCAGGGGAGCAGGGAGCAGAAGTGAGGGCATGGCGGGAGGCAGCTATGGGGCGGTGAGCTCTGCTGCATCCGTGGCCGTGGTGGGCCATCTTGGAAGGGACCAGCAGGACAGTGGCTGCTCCAGACCCATCCCACCCAAAAATGTCTCCTAGAACAGAAGAGCGACCTGTGGGAGAAGCAAGCCGATATAAATCAGAGCTAACCTGTGCTGATCCCCGGCTCCCTAAATCAAGAACCTGACAGGTTTTCTGGGCGAGAATCAATCTTGCTGTCCCCACAGTAAATACCATAATCCTTTTTCCAGTGTGTTTTAGAGAATGTAACTGCCATGCTCATGATTTATTCGAAAATATTCTGCCAGGTTATGTGAATGAATAGGGGGAGTCAACGTGCTTTTAAACAGGAGTTCAGGGAGCTCCCAATGGGACTGGCACCTCCCTCTTGGGGCAGCTCCAGCAGGCTGCCAGCTTCCACACCTGCCCCCTGTGGCGGGCCAGGCCACCAGGACCAAGGACATGGGAACTGAGGGCGGGCAGCAGGACACCAGAATGACCACTCTTCAGCTGGGAGGGCAGAGCAGAGGCAGCCAGGCAGCAGTAGGTGGCCGGTCCTCTCAGGGCTACTTTCCATGAAAGCCGTCACTGGACTTCTCTTTTCCAAGTTTTTTGTAATGTATTTGTTACACAGCTAATATAAGAATGCATTCTTGGTCAGGCGCGGTGACTCACGCCTGTAATCCCAGCACTTTGAGAGGTCGAGGTGGGTAGATCTCTTGAGGCCAGGAGTTCGAGATCAGCCTGACCAACATGGAGAAAACCTGTCTGTACTAAAAATACAAAAATTAGCTGGACGTGGTGGCGGGCGCCTGTAATCCCAGCTACTTGGGAGGCTGAGGCAGGAGAACTGCTTGAACCCGGAGGCAGAGGTTGCAGTGAGCTGAGATCGCACCACTGCATCCCAGTCTGGGTGACAGAGTGAGACTTTGTTTCAAAAATAAAATAAAAGGAAAAGAAAAAAAAAAAGAATGCATTCTTGTTATGCCTAATTCAAATAATTCAGAAGTTTCCAGAGCAAAATGTGAATCTCCCTTCTTTACCCTCCCATGACCCAACTCACTGCGTTCCTATTTCTTCTCCCAGAGACAGCAGTGGCAAACAGTTACCACCATCTTATATTCATAAACACATATACCCTTTTCACACAAATAGGTTCTTTTTTTTTTTTTTTGAGACAGAGTCTCGCTCTGTCACCCAGGCTGGAGTGCAATGGTACAATCTTGGCTCACTGCAACCTCCGCCTCCCGGGTTCAAGTGATTCTCCTGCCTTAGCCTCCCAAGTAGCTGGGACTACAGACACATGCCACCACGCCTGACTAATTTTTTGTATTTTTAGTAGAGATGGGGTTTCACCATGTTGGTCAGGCTGGTCTCGAACTCCTGACCTCGCAAAGGTTCTTTTTTTATGATATGTAGTTTACATTTATAGTTTATGCATTTATATGATATTTTTATATATGCATGCATACATAAATATATATACACACATATATGGTATGTATGGGCTTATACTGCTTCCAGTTGTTTTTAACCTTTGTAAACAAAATCATGATGCATTTCTTTATAACTAAATGCATCTTGGCACATGTGTATGAGTTTTCCTTTAATATAGATTCTAAATGAGATATGGCTGGTTAGAGTTCTGACAAATTCTACCAAACTGTCCTGCAAACATAATATGCCAATGGGATATAAGTGTCTGTTTCCCCACATCACTAGGAATGCTTTCATTTAATTTTTGCCAAGTTGGTGGGCATAAGCCCCTCATTGTTGATTTACCCATAACTGGTTCCTAAGCACGTGGAACACTCCATGCGTTTAGTGGTTTGGTGTGTCTTTTTTTCTGGGTATTGTCTAATCATTCCTTTGTCCAGCTTTCTACTAAGTTGTCTTTTTTTCTTATGGAATTTAGGGATTTTAATCTTTGTCTTTGGAACATGTTGCAAATCCTTCTTTTTAGTTTGCTTTGCTGTTAACTTTGTGGTGTCTTTCTTGTTGAGAAATTTTAAATGTTTAAAGCATTCAGATCTGATGGTCCTTTCATTTATGGCTTCCAGGTCTCGTGATTTGCATGGGAAGGCTTTCCTTTCCCAGAAATAGAGTTTCATTTTATTTCCTCTATTTTCTTCTACCGTTTTTGCGTTTCTGTATCTCACGTTCACTCACGGTTAGCCTCCAGCATCTCTGCTTTCTTCATTACTTTTCTCTTCTGAACCTACACTTCCCCCAGGTAATCATATTCATGCTGTGACTTTAATCAGCACTTTTAGGCTCATAATTCCCTCGTGTGTATCTCTGATCTTGTTTTCCTCTGGGCTCCTGATTTGCCTATCTGCCTATCTACAGGATATCACAAAAGTACCACAGACTCTACACAAAAGTACCACTGAACTCACGATCTTTCTCTCTAAACTTTGACTTCTTTTCTATCCTAGTGGATGGCTCAGAAACTTGAGCCTCACTCTTTGCACTGCCCTGTCCTTCATACTCCATGTTGATGCCCTGCCAAGACTTTGGCTGGGACCTGGTCAGTTGCACCTATCAAATTCTCGGCCACTGTTCTGTCTCTGCACCCTCACAACCCCAGCCTCAGCTGCCTTCACGTCTGGCCAGGTTTCTGCATTAGCCTGCTAACCTGTCTCTTCAGCGTCACTCTCAACTGCTCTAACCTTTCTCCACACAGCAGTCTTCAAGATACAAATGTGATCATGCAACCCTCTTCGTCTCAAAACCATTAAGAGGACGAACAAAATCTTTCTTGTGGCCAAGAGAACTTTGCATGACCTGGGCCCTGCTTGCTTCCCCAATCTCAGTCTCAGTCTCTGTGCACCAGCCATGCTGTCTGGTTCTGTTTCTCCAACCAGAGGTCTTTTCCACATGCCTCTCCCTCTACACGTTATCTTTTCTCCTTTTTTTTTTTTTTTTAGACAATGTTTCGCTCTTGTTGCCCAGGCTGGAGTGCAATGGTGTGATCTTGGCTCACTGCAACCTCTGCCTCCCAGGTTCAAGCAATTCTCCTGCCTCAGCCTCTCAAGTAGCTGGGATTACAGGCACCCACCACCACACCTGGCTAATTTTTGTGTTTTTTAATAGAGACGGGGTTTCACCATGTTGGCCAGGCTGACCTCGAACTCCTGACCTCAGGTGATCCTACCGCCTTGGCCTCCCAAAGTGCTGGAATTATAGGCGTGAGCCACCGCGCCTGGCCTATATTTTCTCCTTTTTCATACCCCACATCTATTCCTCACTTGAATCCTATTCCTCCTTGCTCTCTCAGCTCAAATGACATTCTTACCATCCCATAGATTAGGCCAGGCCCTCATGCTATATTTTCTCATAGCATTACAAAGCTTTTTCTCATAACACTCATCCCAGCTTATGTTTACGTATTTAAGTATGTGATGCACATCTGCCAAGGCAAGGCCAAGAACGCTCCCTCTTCTGAGTTGCAACAAAAAGCGAGGACTTGGCTGGGCGCAGTGGCTCACGCCTGTAATCCCAGCACTTTGGGAGGCCGAGGTAGGCAGATCACGAGGTCAGGAGATGAAGGTCATCTTGGCCAACATGGTGATACCCCATCTCTACTAAAATACAAAAAATTAGCTGGGTGTGGTGGTGTGTGCCTGTAATCTCAGCTACTTGGGAGGCTAAAGCAGGGGAATCGCTTGAACCTGGGAGGTGGAGGTTGCAGTGAACTGAGATCGCACCACTGCACTCCAGCCTGGCAACAGAGCAAGACTCCATCCAAAAAAAAAAAGTGAAGACTTGTTTCTCTTGTTTCTCTTCACCAAGAACCTAGCGAAGATCTGATCCTGTCTTGGGGGAGAGAGTTAGGAGAAGTAGAAGGCATGGGAGGAGACAAGAATATTGTTTCTTTAGGGAGAGGTTGGAATGGGAAGATGATGTATTGGGATGCGCTCACCTCCCATCCTCTGACAAAATCAGCCAAGGAAATTGTGAGTGTGTAGTTGTCTGAGTGAATAAGGGAGGAAGAAAGTATCTGTGAGTGAGGGCTGGGCATGGTGGCTCACGCCTATAATCCCAGCACTTTGGGAGGCCAAGGCGGGTGGATCACGAGGTCAGGAGATCAAGACCATCCTGGCTAGCATGGTGAAACCCCGTCTCTACTAAAAATACAAAAAAAAAAAATTAGCTGGGCATGGTGGGCACCTGTAGTCCCAGCTACTTGGGAGGCTGAGGCAGGAGAACGGTGTGAACCTGGGAGGCGGAGCTTGCAGTGAGCTGAGATCGCACCACTGCGCTCCAGCCTGGGCGACAGAGCGAGACTCCGTCTCAAAAAAAAAAAAAAAAAGAGAAAGAAAATATCCATGAGTGGTCCTGGCAGTTTGTACTTAAACATCAGACAGAGCCTTCACGGCACATAAGCTAGACTAAGCTAAGATGTATGCTTACAATAATGTCCCCAACCTAACAGTAAGTGTACGACCTGGTTGGGCACAGTGGCTCACAGCTGTAATCCCAGCACTTTGGGAGGCCGAGGTGGGCGGATTACCTGAGGTCAGGAGTTCGAGATGAGCTTGGCCAACATGGTAAAACCCTGTCTCTACTAAAAATACAAAAATTAGCCAGGTGTGGTGGCAGGTGCCTGTAATCCCAGTCACTTGGGAGGCTGGGGCAGGAGAATTGCTTGAACCCGGGAGGCAGAGGTTGCAGTGAACTGAGATCACACCATTGCACTACAGCCTGGGCAACAAGAGTGAAACACTTAAGGGAGAAATAATATGAATTCAACTCAAACTCTCAGAAAATTTAAAAGATTATTCCTAACTTATTCTATTAGGCCAGCATTACCTTGATACCAAAAACAGATACAAACATTAAAGAAAAGAAAACTACAAATCAATATTTTTTATGAATATAGATTCCAAAATTTCTTATAAAATTTTAGCAAATTTAATCCAACTATATATTAAAAGGATAATATATGATGACCAAGTAAAATTTATCCAAGGATGCAAAATGGTTAAGCATTTTTTTATAAAAACAATTATTTATCATGACAACAAACACTTAAAAAGTAAAACTCTATGATCATTTCAATGGAGGCAGAAAAAGCATTTGACAAAATCCCACATCTATTACTGATTTAAAAAAAAACAACCCTAGAAATAGAAGAATATTTCTTCAATTCAATAAAGGAACGAGGCAAAGACGACTGCTTTCACCATTTTTAGTAAATATTCCACTGAAGGTTCTAATCAGTGAAGTAAGTCAAGAAAAAGATATAAAGGCATCCAAATTGGAAAGGAAGAATTGAAATTGTCTTTAGTTCCACATGACATTATTGTCTGTGGAAAAACATGCTATGAAAATCTCCCAAAAAAAGCAAGATAACTGAAAAGCGACTTTAGCAAGGTTGTAGGATATAGTCAAAATTCAGAAATCAACTCTATTTCCATATACTAGTAACAATCAGAAAGAGAAATTAAGAAATAATATTACAATAGCATCAAAACATGAAATATATAGAGATACATTTGACAAAAGATGTGCAAGACCTGTACACTGAAAACTGCAAAACATTCATGAGAAATATTAAAGATGACCTAGATAAAAGGAGACATATATTGTGTTCGTAGATTAAAAGACTCAATCTTGTTAAGATGTTAATCCTCCCCAAAATGAACTTTAAAGTCAATACAATCCCAGTTAAGATTCCAGCAAGCTTTTTAAAAGAGAAACTACCAAAATGAATCAGAAATTCATACGAAAATGCAAATGACCTAGGGGAGTCAAAATAACTTTGAAAATAAAGAACAAAGTTGGAGGGCTAATATTTTCTAATTTCAAGAGTTATTATAAAGCTGCAGTCATCAGGACACTATGGTGTTATAAACAGATCCACAGAACAGAATACAGAATCCAAAAATAAATGAACACACGTGTGGATAACTGAATTTTGACAAATGTGCAAAGGCAATTCAATGGATAAATGATAGTCTTTTTAACAAGCAGTGCTAGAACAATTGGATGTACATGTGCAAGAAAATGAACTTTGATGTTTTTCTTGCACCATATTATATGAATGTTTGTGTTGCTTAAAATTTATATGTTGAAGCCTTAATTCCCAGTGTGACGGTATTTGGAGATGAGGTCTTTAGGAGGTTATTAGGTTAAGATGAGATGATGATGATGGGGCCTCCATAAGAAGATTAGTGCCCTTATCAGCTGAAAGAGGAAGAGACCAGAGCTCACTCTCTCTCTTTGCTATATGAATATACAACAAGAAGGCAGCTGTCTGCAAGCCAGGAAGAGGGTCCTCACCAGAACTCACCATGCTGGCACTTTGATCTTGGATTTCTAGCCTTAAAACTGTAGATGTAAATGTCTATTTTTCAGGCATTTACAATGTATACATTATAAATGTACATGTACACATGTATGCATTTACGTTTGTACATTATTAGCATGTAACACACATCACATAGTTAATGTCTAGCCATTAGACATTAACATTATAACATTAGTTAAATGTCTAATACCCTGTCTTTGCTGTTTTGTAATAGTGGCCAAAGCAGACAAAGAGACACCATATATAAAAATTACGCATAATGAATCAAGAACCATAAGGTAAAATCTACAGCTCCAAAACTTTTAGGATAAAATCTTTGTGACCTTGAATTATTAGGCAAAGATTTTGGATTAGTAGGCAAAATATCTTCGCCTATTAATCCAAGGTCACGAAGACTTTTTTAGATATGACACCAAAAGCTCAATCCATTTAAAAAATTGATACATTGAAATTCATCAAATTAAGAACTTATGCTCTTCAAAAGACGCTATTGAAAGAATGCAAGTGATGTACTGGGAGAAAACATTTCCAAATCATATAGCTAATAAAGAACTTATGTCAGACTATATTAAAGATTCTTAAAACTCAATATTTTAAAAATGAACAACCCAATTTTTAAAAATGGGAGATTTCTGATCAGACAAAATGGCCATAGACTCATTTTTCCCTCCTTCTCCCCACTAAGTACATCTGTAAGCCCTGGAAATAATATAAGAGGCAACCAAAGGAGAACCATGAAATGTGCGAAGAGAAAGAATTGATTTGGGAACCCTGGAAAAACACAGCAGCAGAACATCTGATCATTCCTTTGCCCAACAAGAAAGATAACTCATATCTGATATTTCCCAACCTCCAAAATAGCGACAGAAGGCATTGCAGGTTGACTCTTTCCACTGCTAAATCAAAGTCCCTCCAACAATATGGGTAGCAAGCCTGGCACCACCCACAAGGGAGATCCTTTGGAAGACCTGCTAACAATAATTGACCAGGAGAAGTGCTCTCTTCCCACTGAGCCTGAGACTCCTCTCCTGCCAAGAGATACCGGGGTAGTTAGCAGCACCGGCAAAGGAGTCCCTACCACAACAAACAGCCCAGCCCAGAGAGCCTTTTTATCCTCATGGGCCTGAAACGCTGCTTTTCACTGACAGACATTCAGTAGCCTGGCCCAGGGAAATGCTTTTGCACCATCAGGCAGCTGTAGCAGGAACTAGTGGGAGCAACAGCAGGACCAAATAAACCAACCGACCAAAAGAATACCACAAAAGTTCTGAAAGTTAAATCATCACTGGAACTGTATCCCACAAAAAGTAAGTTAGGACCAGCATGCTAATCCTAAACAGAGTGGCACCTGTTAAAAAAAAAAAAATTTAAATACGACCCAGTGTCTCCTAACATAAATGATGAAATGTGCAGCGTACAACCAAAAATGACTCATCCCACCAAGAACCACAAAAATCACAATTTGAGTAAGAAAAGACAACCAACTGATGCCAACAGTGAGATAAGTCATATGGCAGGATTCTCTGACAGGGATTTGAAAGCAGCCATCACAAAGATCTGTCAATGGTAAATTACAAATTCTCTTGAAACAAATGAGAAACCAAAAAAAAAAAAAAAATCTCAGTTTTAAAAAGTTACTTAAGAAACAACCAAAAGGAAATTATAGAACTGAAAAATACAATAAGAAATATTTTCTGAGGCTCGGACTGGCCCGCGGAGCTGCAGCAGTCCCTTGAGCCCTCCTCGCCCTCCCCACCGACATCATGCTCCAGTTCCTGCTTGGATTTACACTGGGCAACGTGGTTGGAATGTATCTGACTCAGAACTATGACACACCAAACCTGCCTAAAAAACTTGAAGAAATTAAAAAGGACTTGGATGCCAAGAAGAAACCCCCTAGAGCATGAGACTGCCTCCAGCACTGCCTTCGGGAAACACTGATTCTACTGCTCTTGAGGGCCTCCTTTACCATCTGAACCAAAAGCTTTTGTTTTTGTCTCCAGCCTCAGCAATTCTCTTCTTTGCTAGACCCTGTGTTTTTTGCTTTAGAGCAAGCAAAATGGGGCCCCAATTTGAGAACTACCCTACATTTCCAACATGCTCACCTCTTCCCATATTCCCTTTCCAACTGCATGGGAGGTTCTAAGACTGGAATTGTGGTGCTAGATTAGTAAACCTGACTTTTAATGGGGAAAAAAAAAAAAGAAAGAAAGAAATATTTGCTGTATGGCCTTAGAAAGTTGAATGTGGATGACAGAGGATATAGTCAGTGAACTTGAGGAGAGATAAATAGAATTCACTCAATCTAAACAACAGGTTACAAGCTAGATGAAAAAACAATAAACAGAGCCTCAGAGACTCATATGACAATAACAAAAGATTATCAGACGTCAACATTTGTATTATGAGAGTCCCAGAAGAGAAGGAAAAGAGTGAAGAAATAATGAAGATTATTTGAAGAAATAATGGCTGAAAGCTCCCCAAATTTGGCAAAAGATGCAGACTTTCTAGTTTAAGAAGCTGAATGAAACCCAAATAAGATAAACCCCCAAGGAAGTAAAAAACATCATAATTAAACTTCTGAAAAGTAGAGACAAAGAGAACTAATCTTGAAAGGAGCCAGAAAGAAATGATGTATTACTTACAAGAAAATACCAATTTAAATGACAGCAGATTTCTCATCTGAAACCGTGGAGGCCAGAGAGAGTGGCACAAAATTCTCAATAGTAAAAAGAAAGAACTGTCAACTGCAAATTCTATATCTGGTGAAACGATTCTTCAGGAATGAAGGGGAAATAAAGACGTTCTTAGACAAAGAAAAACAAAAATAATTTGTTGCTAGGTGACCTACCCTTAAAGATTGGCTAGAGAAAGTTCTTTTAACACAAAGAAAATTATTTAAACAATGATTTTAGATCACTATGAAGGAAGAAGGAACATAAAGAGGAGAAATGCATAGATTACCCTTTTTAAAATAAATTTTATAAACCATATTTAATGACCAGGCACC
>NW_012104920.1:2878283-2879068 GCF_000951045.1 Mandrillus leucophaeus | reverse complement strand
AAAGAAAACACAGGGCAAGAAAAGGGTCTCCTTCCAAAAACCACATAGAGGACAAACTCCCAGTACCACCTAGAAGTTCCCAAAGATGAAGGAGGCGTGGGGCTTCACCTCCCCACTCCACCTACACTCAGTGTTTGGAGGGATCTGAAAGGGACAGAGAAGCCACATCAGGAACGCAAACACAGGGCTCACTGGATGGAGAACAGGCTTCCTACTAGGTGACAGCCCAGAAAGAACCCTTCTCTGAGAACTGATCAAACTCAATGCTAATTCATCCAGAATTCACAGCTCAGCCCTCAGCATTCCGGGAAGCTGTCACTCTGCTGCCTGCTCTCCCCCAGGGGATAGTTAGGAAATGACAGGACAGATGTGCCAGGGGCAGGGCCCCAGCTGCAGCGAGGTGTGTGCTGGGCTAGGAACCAGGTCTCTTCTCTCAGCTTGAGTGGTGAGCGGATTCTGGAGTACAGGGCCACAGAGCAGGGAACCGAGGGGCTCCTCAGTATTGAGAGGACTTCTGGGGGTTCCTGAGGGTTCGAGTGTGGGGCTCCCTGAGGTCCTGCCCCTTCTCGAGCCCGGTTGAAACTGGCAATTGTCTCTGCCTCTTTCCTTCCCCTGGGGGAGAACATGACTGACCCAGCCTTGGTCACCTTCTCTGGTTCACACATTCCCTCCCTACCCGAGACCTCCAGTGTCTAGAATCGATCTGTTTATCACTGGAGCATTGATGACGAGGTCACAACGCAAGCAGTCACTGGTCTGAAGACCCTCGAGCAGCAAGGGAGCTT
>NW_012104920.1:2877835-2878233 GCF_000951045.1 Mandrillus leucophaeus | reverse complement strand
AGGTAATAAAGAACTTATGTCAGACTATATTAAAGATTCTTAAAACTCAATATTTTAAAAATGAACAACCCAATTTTTAAAAATGGGAGATTTCTAATCAGACAAAATGGCCATAGACTCATTTTTCCCACCTTCTCCCCACTAAGTACATCTATAAACCCTGGAAATAATATAAGAGGCAACCAAAGGAGAACCATGAAACGTGCAAACAGAAAGAATTGATTTGGGAACCCTGGAAAAACACAGCAGCAGAACACCTGATCATTCCTTTGCCCAACAAGAAAGATAACTCATATCTGATATTTCCCAACCTCCAAAATAGCGACAGAAGGCATTGCAGGTTGACTCTTTCCACTGCTAAATCAAAGTCCCTCCAACAATATGGGTAGCAAGCCTGG
>NW_012104920.1:2875379-2876954 GCF_000951045.1 Mandrillus leucophaeus | reverse complement strand
ATCACTATGAAGGAAGAAGGAACATAAAGAGGAGAAATGCATAGATTACCCTTTTTAAAATAAATTTTATAAACCATATTTAATGACCAGGCACCGTGGCTCACACCTGTAATCCCAGCACTTTGGGAGGCTGAGGCGGGCGGATCAAGAGGTCAGGAGATTGAGACCATCCTGGCTAACATGGTGAAACCCCATCTTTACTAAAAATACAAAAAGATTAGCCGGGCATGGTGGCGGGTGCCTGTAGTCCCAGCTACTCAGGAGGCTGAGGCAGGAGAATGATGTGAAACTGGGAGGCGGAGCTTGCAGTGAGCTGAGATTGTGCCACTGCACTCCAGCCTCCATCTCAAAAAAAAAAAAAAAAGAATACAGTGAGAGAGATTACTCTATTCAATATTATTGTTACAGTAATCAGGATAATGTGGTGTGGGTAAGGAGATACACACACAGATCAATGGAACAGAAAAGAGAATCTAGAGATACACCCACAAAAATACGCTCAACGGACTTGTGATAAAGGTGCCAAAGCAATTTAGGGAAAAAAAAAACATGCATCAGCAAAACATTGAGCCTCAACCTAAACATCACCATATACAAAATATAAAGTCTATACAGAAATAAACTCTAAAGTTATGGAGATGAGTTTGGGATTGAATGTAAAATTATGAACTACAAGACTTTTAGAAAACAATGGAGAAACTCTGCAGAATACAAGGCTAGGCAAAAATTGTTGGAGCTGACACCAGAACCATGATACAGAAAATTGATACAGAAAAAATGTATGTTGAACTTCATCAAAATTGAAAATTTTTGCTTTGTGAAAGACTTTGCTTAAAGGATGAAAAGACAAGATATGCACTGTCTTTGCACACAACGTGTTCAGTAAAGGACTGTTATCTATAGTTTATAAAAGAATTTCAAAACTCTACAGTAAAAAACAAATAAACAATCCATTTAGAAAGTAAGCAAAAGACATGATTAGACATTTCATCGAAGAAGATATATAGATAGCAAATGAGTACATGAAAAGATGTTCAACATCATTAGCCATTGGGGAAATGCAAATTAAAACCACAGTGAGATATCACTACACATCCATCAAAATGGCTACAATTAAAAAACGGTGACAAAATATAAAGTTCATACAGACCAACACCAGTGCTGGCAACGAGCTGGAGAAACTAGCTATCTCGTGCGTTGCTGGTGGAAATGTAAAACAGTATAGCCACCCTAGAAAACAGTTCAGCAGTTTCTTATAAAATTAAGCGTGCAATCAACACACAACCTAGCAATTGCACTCTTAGACATTTATCTCAGAGAAATGAAAATGTGTTCACACGGAAACCTGTACACACATGTTCACAGCAGCCTTATGCATGACAGACAAAAACTGGAATCAATCAACCCAGATTTCCTTCAACAGATGAGTGGATAAACAAGCTGGTACATTTATAACAAGGAATTCCACTGAACACTACAAAGCAGTGAATTCGGCCCGGCCAAGTGCAGTGGCTCACACCTGTAATCCCAGCTACTCAGGAGGCTGAGGCAGCACAATCGCTTGAACCCGGGAGG
>NW_012104920.1:2874151-2875329 GCF_000951045.1 Mandrillus leucophaeus | reverse complement strand
AGACCAGCCTGGCCAACATGGTGAAACTCCATCTCTACTAAAAATACAAAAATTAGCCAGGCATGATGGCTTGCGCCTGTAATCCCAGCTACTCCAGAGGCTGAGGCAAGAGAATCACTTGAACCTGGGAGGCAGAGGTTGCAGTGAGCCGAGATCACACCACTGCACTCCAGCCTGGGCAACAAGAGTGAAACTCCTTGCACCCCCCCCGCAAAAAAAAGGAGAAATATACAGGCCTCAAAAGGAACTAAAACCAAGAAGCAAAGGGTTGCTGGGAACTGAGATCACTATTCTCTTTCCTCATGTCTCCAGGACCTCGTGGTCTCGGCTTCCTTCTGTGCATCTGATGTTTCTCTCTCCCCTCCCCTCATCTCCCCTTCTCTTTTATCCTCTCTCTTTCTCTCTCAGTTCTAGTCTGCCCCAGCCCTGGCTTTACATTACCCCCTATGCAAGGACCCAGCTAAAACTGATCACTGACCACTGTCTGCATAATTTCATTTTCTGGGAGGCCGTCTGATTGGTCTAGCCTGGGTCAGGCATCTACTGTGCTATGGTTATGACCAGGAAGGCAGCTACACAGGACAGGGCTGCCCAGGGCCCTTACCTGTGGACTGTTTGGGGCGGGAGGGGTGCTCCAAGAAGGGGAACAAGCTGGACATCTACACCAGAGCTGGCACCATGGCATGGATGCCTTGTCTGGAGGCCGCCCACTCCCATATCACAATTCTGAGAATGCCGCAGTCCCATCCCGGCCTGGGACCTCGTGACGTTAATGCTGGATCCTGGTCTCCTGTTTTTGTTCAGTCTGTGTATTATGTCCTGCAGAATGAGGGGAATATGAAAATAACTTTTTATTTCCCTTTAGAGGGCATATCTGGAGCTGGCTCCTATCTCAAGGAAATATTTTGTTGGGGGAGTCTGTAGCTTAGAGGAGGAAGCGCCCTTCTGCGGAAAAGATGGGCTTGAGAGGCGGCAGGGCACGGTGGGAAGCCCCCTGGCTTTGGAGCCGGGCTGCGCAGTGCTGAACACCAGGGCGGTCACTGTCCTAACCTCTCTGGGCCTTGCAGGACAAACCTGCCTATGTTATACAATAAACCCAGTAATATAGGTCAAGTGCCTAGCTAGCACAGTGCCCGGCTCATTCATCATAAGCCTTCCAGACCCTCCGGATAGTGACG
>NW_012104920.1:2868000-2868786 GCF_000951045.1 Mandrillus leucophaeus | reverse complement strand
AAAGAAAACACAGGGCAAGAAAAGGGTCTCCTTCCAAAAACCACATAGAGGACAAACTCCCAGTACCACCTAGAAGTTCCCAAAGATGAAGGAGGTGTGGGGCTTCACCTCCCCACTCCACCTACACTCAGTGCTTGGAGGGATCTGAAAGGGACAGAGAAGCCGCATCAGGAACGCAAACACAGGGCTCACTGGATAGAGAACAGGCTTCCTACTAGGTGACAGCCCCAAAAGGAACCGTTCTCTGAGAACTGATCAAACTCAATGCTAATTCATCCAGAATTCACAGCTCAGCCCTCAGCATTCCTGGAAGCTGTCACTCTGCTGCCTGGTCTCCCCCAGGGGACAGTTAGGAAATGACAGGACAGATGTGCCAGGGGCAGGGCCCCGGCTGCAGCGAGGTGTGTGCTGGGCTAGGAATCAGGTCTCTTCTCTCAGCTTGAGTGGTGAGCGGATTCTGGAGTACAGGGCCACAGAGCAGGGAACCGAGGGGCTCCTCGGTATTGAGAGGACTTCTGGGGGTTCCTGAGGGTTCGAGTGTGGGGCTCCCTGAGGTCCTGCCCCTTCTCGAGCCCAGTTGAAACTGGCAATTATCTCTGCCTCTTTCCTTCCCCTGGGGGAGAACATGACTGACCCAGCCTTGGTCACCTTCTCTGGTTCACACATTCCCTCTCTACCCGAGACCTCCAGCGTCTAGAATCGATCTGTTTATCACTGGAGCATTGATGACGAGGTCACAACGCAAGCAGTCACTGGTCTGAAGACCCTCGAGCAGCAAGGGAGCTT
>NW_012104920.1:2867543-2867950 GCF_000951045.1 Mandrillus leucophaeus | reverse complement strand
AAAAATTAAACAGAGAGTCGGGCATGGTGGCTCATGCCTGTAATCTCAACACTTTGAGAGTCCAAGGCGGGTGGATCACCTGAGGTCAGGTGTTCGAGACCAGCCTAGCCAACATGGTGAAACCCCATCTCTACTAAAAATACAGAAATTAGGCGGGCGTGGTAGTGCATACCTGTAGTTTCAGCTAGTCGGGAGTCTGGGCAGGGGAATCGCTTGAACCTGGGAGGTAGAGGTTGCAGTGAGCCGAGATTGTGCCACTGCACTCCAGCCTGGGTGACAAGAGCAAAACTCCCTCTCAAAAACAAAACAAAGCAAAACAAACTTATCAAACTGTGCTCTTTAATGTGTACTGTTTATTGTGCCTAAATAAAGAAAAGAATAAATGGATGAGTATATGAATGAGTAAA
>NW_012104920.1:2862715-2867493 GCF_000951045.1 Mandrillus leucophaeus | reverse complement strand
TATGTCCTGCAGAATGAGGGGAATATGAAAATAACTTTTTATTTCCCTTTAGAGGGCATATCTGGAGCTGGCTCCTATCTCAAGGAAATATTTTGTTGGGGGAGTCTGTAGCTTAGAGGAGGAAGCGCCCTTCTGCGGAAAAGATGGGCTTGACAGGCGGCAGGGCACGGTGGGAAGCCCCCTGGCTTTGGAGCCGGGCTGCGCAGTGCTGAACACCAGGGCGGTCACTGTCCTAACCTCTCTGGGCCTTGCAGGACAAACCTGCCTATGTTATACAATAAACCCAGTAATATAGGTCAAGTGCCTAGCTAGCACAGTGCCCGGCTCATTCATCATAAGCCTTCCAGACCCTCCGGATAGTGACGGGGTAGAAGCCTGTGGACATTGTGAATATTCTCCCTGAGGAGAGGATATGGCTGAGCAAGGTGTCGACTCTACCTCCGTTACTGAGAGCCCACAGCATCTCAGCAGTAGGTTTCTCGTTTGAGCACCTAGCTGGTGCAGGGGACCTGGAGTTCAGTTTGAGACATGCAGTCTGCGATCCAGACAAGGCATTGATCGTGAGGAATGAGCTGCCAGGGGCTCCAGCAGAGGAGAGGGACTGGGGACCGAGGTGTCATGAGTGGAGTGATAACCGCTCTCTCTCTGTCCCTTCCCTAAGCTGTCTCCTCACTGTTCTAGCGGCTCTGACCGCCCCAGTGGAAAATTTTTCTCCCTCCCAGCCAGGACCCAAAGGCCCTTGGGAGGCACTCAAATGTGCAACTTTTTTATAGTTCACATTTATTCTACTGGAGAAATCAGCCCTCGACCGCAACGGTGCCCAGGCATGAATCATAATGTCCATGGTGTACAGAAAATGCAGTAAGTCAGCAGTTATGGGGTGGGGCCCCAGGGTTTTCATTCACAAAGAGATTTTTCAATTTTATTAAAATCAATACGAGTTTTATTACAGTATAAATGAAATGAGGTCCCCTTGCTTCTGGGATAGCGAACCACATCGCCGTGGCAGCGGGATAGGAGAACCCCTGCCTGAAAGAGACCCTCCTCGGGAAGGCGAATGCTTTGATTCACGCACCCAGAGTGGTGGCGACCCTGCAGGCCTGGAGAGAGAAGAGCTGCAGCCAAAGAAACAGGTCTACTGGGAAATTTCCAGCAGCAACATGCCACGCCCCCCACTCCATGACCCCTTCCTATGTTCTTGCAAATCTTTGCGAATCCTATAAAAATCGCGACATAACGGGTGGGGCAAAATTTTCCGTGGAAACCAGAGGTAGAGCCGATTTCATCATTGAGGTTGACTTGGCGCTGAGATGGTCCTTCTGTAGGAATGAAGGCAGGCACAGAGAGCAAGCTGGTGTGGAAGCATTCTCTAAACTGTAAAGTGCTGATGGTTTTTACCTTATCCTTGTAGTTACCATCCATAACAATGGGTGCTCAGGTCCTATAAACAGGCTCTTGGGGAAAGGGTAACAAGGGCCACCATCTCTGAGTTAATGGTCAAGACCCAAAGACAGTCCCCATGGAAACCAGAACAGAGACAATCACTGAATGCAGGACACAAGGCATAAGAGGAGTCCGCCCATGTGTACACACACATGCTCTGCACACTCACATGCATACACATTGCACACTCACATGTATACACGCACATTGCACATGCACATTGCACACTCACATGTGTACACTCAGATTGCACTTTCACATTGCACATTCACGTGCACACACATTGCACACTCACATGCATGCACACATACTGCACACTCATGCACACACATATTGGACACACATTGCACGCTCATATGCACACACATTGCACACTCACATGCACACATTTTGCACACTCACATGCACACATTGCACGCCCACATTGCACACTCACATGCATACCTACACATATTGCACACTTACATGCACACACATTGCACACTCACATGCATACACACATTGCACACTCAAATGTGTGCACATATTGGACACTCACATTGCACACTTACATGCATACCCACACATATTGCAAACTCACATGTACACATACACACTCTTAAGCAGCTCTCTGGGTGGGTTGTGGAGGGACCTCAGAGCCCAGTCTGGAGCCCCCAGTGCAGACATGGGGCAGGGTGGGGTGGAGTTCTTCTCTGGACAAGGCCCCAGGGCCTAGGTAGCTTGGCCCCCAGGGGTGGCCTAGCTCCCCAGGACAGCTGTGGGCAGTCCACTCCTGGCTCCTGCAGGAGCTCCTAGTACCCACGCGCTGGCCAAGACTTGAAGGGAGCTGAGTTTGGGTCAGAACCTCAGACTCCTCTAGGTTGAGCCCTAGAAGCTCCTCTCCTGGCTCTAGGGTTGTAGTCTCAGTCCAGACTGCTGAGATGTCCTGGCAGCCCTGGGAACTAGACCAAAGCTGCTTAATTGGGGTTCTGCAGTCATCATTTATCTGGGAGGACAGGTTCTGCCACCTGGGGCCTGGTGCTATAGAGGTGGCTGGCTCAAAGGCCTCAAAGCTACTTCAAGTACTGAGGCAGAAGCTTCTGCCAGAGCTCTTGGAAAGCTGCCGGCCTGGCTGTCCACCTTCAGAGGGGTGTGGACATGCCCTTGTTTCACAGGGGCCGGCAGAGCCCAGACCCAGAGAATGGGGCACCCGGGGTGACCCAGGGGACACTGATTTCAGCCAGGGAAGGGACTTTGGTTGAGAAAGTGCCTGTGATGTGGATCCTACAAGCCTTGGAGGATTTCCTCCCAATTTTTTTTTTTTTTTTTTGGCAGGGGGGACAGGGTCTCACTCTGTCACCCAGACTGAAATGCAGTGGCATGATGTTAGCTCGCTGCAACCTTGACCTCCCGGGCTTAAGCAATCCTCCCACCTCAGCCTCCCGAGTAGTTGGGACCACAGTGGGTTGCCACTATGCCCAGCTAATATTTTAATTTGTAGAGATGGGGTCTCGCTATGTTGTCCAGACTGGTCTCAAACTCCTGGGCTCAAGTGATCCTCCTGCCTCCGCCTCCCAAAGTGCTAGAATTACAGGTAAGAGCCACTATGCACAGCCCCAACTTTTAAAAATGAAAACAACAATAACAGCAAGTCACCCCCAAATCCCAACCCTAACAAAGCGATTTTCATTTTTATGTATCTACTTCCTGTCCTCCTCTACAAGACACACATTTTTCTTCATTGAAATGGTAATATGTGCACGATTTTTATCTACAGGTGGGTTTTTTTGCCTACTTAACAATACATAATATTTTTCATTTTTCCATGCAGTTTTGATTAAATTTAATATCTGTATAAAAATGAAATAATGAAGATGTTTCCCCTATTACTGAGTTTTTGTTATTGAATAAGGCTGCACTGAACATCTTCAAAGGGATTTTTTCTTTCTGGAGGTAAACCAGTAGGTAAATCCCAGCACTTTGGGAGGCCAAGGTAGGCAGATTACCTGAGATCAGGAGCTCAAGACTAGCCTGGCCAACATAGTGAAACTCCGTCTCTACTAAAAATACAAAAAATTAGCCAGGCGTGGTGGCGGGCGCCTGTAGTCCCAGCTACTCGGGAGGCTGAAGCAGGAGGATCGCTTGAGCCCAGGAGACAGAGGCTGCAGTGACTCGACGTCATGCTATTTGTGCTCCAGTCTGGCCGACAGAGGGCCAAAGGACATAAGTATTTTTTGATTCTTATTGCAGATTGCTCACTTAGAGTAACCCATTGTGCCCCTACCCATATCCCACATCCCACATCCCAACCTTGCCGCGGTGGCTTGTTACACGTGTGTGTTTGGAGGTAGGTGTTTCTGCTAGTTTAATAAGCATCAAATAGCACCTCAAGACTGCTCAATTTTAATTGCTCTGATTACTAGCAAGGCTAAACAGTTTCCCAGGTGTTTGTTAACAGACCGGATGTCCCTCATGTGAATACCTGCTTAAATGTGTTGCCTACTTATCTACTCATAATACTTTCTCTCTCATAAATTTTAATGAACTCTTTATGTAACATTGCTATCAACTCTTTCTGTATCAAAGTTGGTGCAACTATTTTTTTCCATCTAGCATTTCATTACTTCTTTTTTTTTTTTTTGACATATGGGAGGTTTTGTTTTGTTTTTGCTGTCTTCTGTCTGTTTTATCTTTTGTGGTTTCTTCTGTTGCTGCAAAGTTGACACCGGTCCTTCTTTGTAGAGGTAATAAATATTTCATTTTCTGCTAACTTTTCTATTTTTAAAAATAAATTTAGCTCTTTCATCCATCTGTAGTCTATTTTAGTGGAAGGAGGAAGCTCGATTAAAATTATTCCATGCTATCCGGTTTTGCAACATCATTCATTTTAAATTATTATTTTATAAAACATTCTAATGTCTAACAGGTTCAGCTGTGGGATTTACTCTTTTTTCTTAGACTGTCCTTTGAAATCCTCATCTGTTTGTTTTTCCTGAATCAGTTGTGTTCAGAGAAGTACTGTTGGGATTGATTTGGGGTAGGCTATGTTTGCGAATTCACCTAGGGTAGTGAGACATTTTCACAGTAGCAAGTGTGCTCGGCTTGTCTCTCCCGGCCCCCACTCTATTAGGATGTGCAACTTTCCTGATAAAGATCAGGTGGCATGGCTCACACCTGCAATCACAGCACTTTGGGAGGCCGAGGCAGGCGGACCATGAAGTCAGGAGATCAAGACCATCCTGGCTAATACGGTGAAACCCCGTCTCTACTAAAAGTACAAAAAAATTAGCCAGGCGTAGTGGCGGGCGCCTATAGTCCTAGCTACTCGGGAGGCTGAGGCAGGAGAATGGCGTGAA
>NW_012104920.1:2838478-2858415 GCF_000951045.1 Mandrillus leucophaeus | reverse complement strand
TGAATTTTATCAAATTATATTTGGGGTGATTATTAAGATGAGTTTAACATCTTCCATTTTGGCCTTCATTTTTTTCAACAATCCTTTGTGGATTGAATATTGAATGAATAATGAAATTCTCCCCTAGTGACAGAGCTGGAATTGCAACCCAGGTATTCCAATTCCACCTCCCACGTTGCTTGGCAAAATTAACATTTCAGAAGGTATGTTTACATTTTCAAAGGCTTGAACATTGCTTATTGCCGGAGGATCAGCAAACACAGGGAGATAAATGGTGTGTTTCCGATAGAATTACCTGTCTTGAACCCTTTTCAGGGCACCCGGGTTTTAATCGGAATTAGCAAAATAGGCCATACCCAAGCATCTCCAAGAGTGACTTTTAAACTTTAAAAACTTATTAAGGCTGGAGGGTTCATTGACAATGATTTTTGAAACCTCACTTTGAAAGGGGAACTAGATGATTTTGACCAAAATTTAACTGAGACCTAAGTACACGTGCCAAAGTAAAACACTCTTTGGATATTCATTTCCAGATCCTCGGCACAGCCGCCACCACAGAGCGGCGGAGCCCCTTCCCTGGTGTCCCCCGGGCTTGCTCTCTGCTCTCCCTGCAGTCTCATCCCTGCATCCTCCTCTGTGTACCCCCACAGCAGCCGGCCGCCGTCGGTGCTTTCTCTCCTGGCTGCTTGCTTTCTGCTGCACTGGGGGAGACTTTTATTCTGCTCCAATTAGCCAGAACAGTTACTGCTTCTGTGGGATTCAAGCTGAAAACAGAACCCACACTGCACAGCACCGCGCCTCCTCCGGCAAAAACGCTGCTCAGGTGCTCTGCGAGCAGCACCCGCGGGGAACCCAGTGACCTTCTCGCTCCCATCATCCCTTGAGCCACAGTTGCTAAAGCGCCCCCACAAACACTCACCTGATTTCGACGTCAGACCTATGAGGCAAATAGGGAGGGGTTCTTCCTAACATCCTTGCTTTACAAATGGAAACTGAGGCACAGGGAGGGTGACTAACCAGCCCAAAATTCATGCAGCTAGAAAATGTAAATACCGATATAATTCCAAATCTGAGTCTTTTTATTTTTATTTTTATGAGACACAGTCTCCCTCTGTCTCCCAGGTTGGGGTGCAGTGGTGCAATCTCAGCTCACTGCAACCTCCAGCTCCGGGGTTCGAGCCATTCTCCTGCCTCAGCCTCCCGAGTAGCTGGGATTACAGGTGCGCACCACTACACCCGGCTAATTTTTGTATTTTTAGTAGAGACGGGGTTTCACCATATTGGTCAGGCTGGTCTTGAACGCCTCACCTCAGGTGATCCACCTGCCGACACCTCCCAAAGTGCTGGGGTTACAGGTGTGAGCCACCGCATCCAGCCCGAAATCTGAGTCTTTCCTACCACACCGCATTGTCTTCCTGCAAGATAAGCTGCTCTCCTTTCAAGCTTGCAATAGAGAATTCAGCTGTCTGCAATTGAAGGAGTTAAGTGCGCATTTGTTTAAATAACTTGAAGCTTCCAGGCATGTGGGAATTTGCAGGGGCTGCTGCAGGCTGGGTGGGGGACGGGGAATCCCTTGCTGTCCCAGCTTTTTAAATTCTCACAGAGCGGATTGTTCATTCTGATCCTCTTGGTGACCCACATGCTAAGCAGAGCGGTGGGTGGGTGGGCAGAGGGGAGAGGAGAGGAGAGGAGGCCCCCTAGGCTTGCCTTTGGAGAGGGCTTTGGTTCTCAGGTGGGAACTGTTGGTTTTAACAGCTTGTTTGCTCCACTCCTAGTGTGCTCAGGGGAAGTCAGGAGGTTTTGTGCAGGTTCCAACGCCTGTGGGATGTAAGAAAAAGATTCTGGGTCCACCTGCAGCTCCAGGCACCAAAGGGCAAGCTCTGCTTGGAGGGAAAGTGGGGCTCATCTGCCTGGCCAGGTGAGGAGGGGCTGGAAAGCGGGAGAGAAGCTAGCTGAACTCATTCTGAGTCAAGAGGAAACAGATATGAGCCATCCTGGAAGCCTGTAAGGGACACAACTTTTTTTTTTTTTTTTTGAGATGGAATTTTGCTCTTCTTGCCCAGGCTGGAGTGCAATGGCGAGATCTCGGCTCACTGCAACCTCCGCCTCCTGAGTTCAAGTGATTCTCCTGCCTCAGCCTCCCATGTAGCTAGGACTACAGGTGTGTGCCACCATGCCTGGCTAATTTTTTGTACTTTTAGTAGAGATGGGGTTTCACCATGTTGGCCAGATGGTCCCGATCTCTTGACCTCGTGATCTGCTCGCCTCGGCCTCCCAAAGTGCGGGGATTACAGGTGTGAGCCACCGCACCTGGCCTCGCATCTTAAGAAAAATCATTCTTCGGTCTCACCTTTCCCTCTAGCCACTAGCCCATCTCCCTGCCTCCCCCGTCACCCCCACAATAGAACTTAAAAGAGTTCTACCCTGGCAGTCCTCACTCCGTCACCTCCTACTCACCCTCTGACCCACTCTAGTCTGGCTCCACCCCCATGTGCGCTGGAACTGCCTCTGTCCTTGACCACGTGTCCACTGTTGCCCACCACTGACCTCTGCTTTTCTTGGCCAAGCTTTTCTCAAACTTCTGTCTTTCCTGTGGGCCTCTAAACTCAGCTCATCCCCATCCCTAGGCACGCACAAGAAAGTAGGAATCACCCCACAGCAACCAAACTCTCCTGGGAATTGTTGGCCAGAGTGCACATTTCCCAGACCCACTGGGCATGAGCTCTTGTGTGTCCGGCTTCCCCTTGGAAGATTCTGCCTCTCTGTTTGCTCCTGCTTTGCTCGATGAAAGATACCCTTGTGTTTGATCTTGAGGCACTTGCAGATTTCTGGGCTCAGAGTGTTCTCCCTATTGCAACAGTCTTCCTTTCTATTTGGCGTCATGATCAGCAAGTCACGCCCATATTTTCAAATCCAGTGGCCACTTCGGTGCACACCCAACTCCTCCTCCCAATGGCATTTAGCGCGTTTCCGTCCTGCTGAAAACACTTTCCTCCTTCTCTGCCATCGCCCTGTCCTCTGGCCTTTCTCCTGCCACATTCGTCTCTTTGCTTTTCCCCTTCCAAACTTTGAGACTCTTTGAGACTTGTCTTGGGCCCTCTCTGCTTTCTCTCTGCAGGGGGTCACACCCCTCCCCATTGTCTTGATGGGCATCTGTATGTTGATGGCCCTCTAAGGACCCTATCACCCTTCTGAGCTCCCAATTCATGTACCTGAGGTTGGCTTGATGTTTGTACTTGGTTGTCTAATGGACACACCAAACCTGACAGGAACTCTTCGCTTGTAACCTTAAACTGGTTATTCTCCAGGATGATGGACTCACACCTGCCTTGGCCCTGCACCCCATCACAAAACCAGAAGCCTAGGAGAGCTCCTGTCATCTTGCTTTTTCTCTCACATCAGTGATTCCAAAATAAGGACTTAACCTCTGTGCTCCTCTTCTTGCTGCTCCCACCCACCAGCATCTCCCACTGAACTGTTCCCATTGCCTCCTAACTGACCTTCCTACGCCCGTCATCATCTGCCCATTTTCAACATGCCTTCCAGAAAACAAAATGTATATCTATCAGCAGAAGTTTGCATAAAATGCTCCAGTGCCTTCCCCTTGCATCCAGGATTCAACCCAAGGCCCCTCCCAGGGCTGCCCAGGCTGTCTCCCCAACCTCCTCAGGGCCGTCTCCTCCTGGCTCCCACCCTCCTTGGATTACACTCAGTTCCTCCCAGGACCTCAGCTCCGGCTGCTCCAGACCTTCCACTTGGTCCCTTGCCTTCTCTCAGCTCCCAAAGGTCCTCTTCCCAGAGAGGCCCTCCCTGACCCCCGGTAAACTGTATCTCCCTATGCTGCTCCAGCCAGCACCCTGTTGACTCCCCTCACAATGCTAACAAGCATCTGCATTCCATTTGCATTTGTGGTTGTTTGCTTGTTTGTTCTGTCTCCCCCACTAGTTCCAGGAAGGTGAGGGCCATGCCTTGCCATTACGTAGCTAACATTCAATGAATGAATGAATGAACGAACTCAGGGTGGTGCTTCACCTGCTGGTTTACACGCCTGTCTCTGCCCGCCCTGGTAGAGTCTCTTAAGGGAGGGACCCCCTCTGACTACCTCTGTTCTCAGTGAGCCTGAAGAACAGAGGCCCCTGGAGAGTGAGGTCAGGGTATTCATGAGAGAGGACGAGGGGCTCCTCCAGCAGGCCTTGTCATGCACAAAGGACAACAGGGCAGGGGTCCTTCTCCATGGCTTCAAGCCTCCTGGCCACATGCAGACCCCTCTCTCAGAAGCTGGGATGGCTGCAGACCGCAGCATCTCTCAGCCACCCCATGCCTAAAGCCCATTGGCAACTGCAGCACAGGGCTTAGCAAGAGGCAGGGGTGCTGCCTTGCCTGGAGAAGGCCCCATTCTGGGCACCTGGGCACTCCAACAGGACGTGCAGGCCAGAGGCCAGCTGGCGGGCCTCACCGGCTCTGGACCACAGGGCCAGCCTTTTACAAAACGGGAGACACAGCTCTGGGCCAGCATGGGAACCCTTCTGGCTCAGGGGACAAATCCTAGCTGTCATCCTCTGCAGTACAGTGCCCTAGAAAAAGCCTGTTGGGGAATCTCTCGCCTAGACCGCAATGGTAGCAAAACACTAGCATCCACCGCGTCGGCCAAGGCTCCAGGATCATCCAAGCTGTGCAGTTTAACAGACAGAAGGTGGCTTTGATTGAGAACCAGCTGTGTGCAGTGTCTGATCCTGTGCTGAGGGTACGGGAGTCCAGAGACAAAATAATAATAACACCCTCTACCTTTAAAGGACCAAAGACTCAACCTCTCGGTTACAACGCTTCCCCTTCACACCAAGTGGAATCGAATGAGCTCAGGATGAACGGGAGAGACGAAGTTGGGATTTGTAGAGGGCTGAGATGGACCGGAGGGTGGGTCGTTGTCAAAGCTCTGCCCGGACCTCTCAGGCCCCTGTATGCACAGTGCATCCTCCCCAGCTCCTTTCTCTGTTCTTCTTTCTTTAATCACCTGTACCTGTGACTCTTGAGACCTGCTCTCTGGCTACCGAAGCCACAGCCCTGCCCGCATAGGGAGAGACAGTGCCCGAAAATTTCTGGCACTTGTCAGGGCAGCCCATAGCCAATCCCTGGTGCAGGAATAAGAATGCCCAACCGTGGAGTGTAATTTATGCACCAGAGCTCCTCACAGGATCAGCCCAAGAAGCCGGGAGTTCACTTGGAATCTGACTCTTGCCTGGTTTCTTCCCTTCCTGTCCCACCTCCCCGACACCCAGTTAAATCTATACTGGACTTTCTTCCTTCCCATTCATTGATTTCACAACTCAATCCAGGATCAACAATTCAGTCCTCGTGAATGCTCTCCCCAACCCTCCCAACAGGTCCCAGCCTCTCCTGGCCCACCCCACAGGAAAAGGAGGGGATCCACTGCCTTGGCTGAGCAATCAGTGGTCGGTAGTCAGGGGAGGTTCCCCAACTGGACCTGGTCCCCTCTGCTGGCAGCCACTGCTGATAGAGCGACTGTTGTCGCTTGTCACCTGCTGCTGCAGCCCAGGCAGAGCACAAGACTGCTCTGAGGAGGAACAGCCATGATTTCCTCATTGACTCAGACCCTACCTCAGTTCTTACTACCATGTCTGACTCCTCAGTAGGGTAGCCAAGCCTCATGACCACCCGTTAGTGGGGAAGCACCATGCTGTGTCTCTGGTCCAGCGTCTCCATGCCTCAGGCCATGGGGATGCCAGCAAGCCTGTGACTGTTCACTGTCGGACACCCCAGCTCCTGAAACCCAGGGCTGCAGGAATGTTAGGAAGGAACACTTTCTGCTGCCACTCAAGAATGGGGGGGGTCCATAGGCATTTGTGCTGCACGCTGAGTCCTTCACTGTCAGCCCTGCTGCCTCCCAGTGCCATGGCCAAAGAGTGTCGGTGAGCTGCTGTTCTTGCAAAGGACCCCTTCAACAATAAACTAGAATATGGCATCTGCACCAGGCCAATGGCTCAGAGTCACAGACTACATTTATTTCTAGAAATAGAGACAATTCCTCTGTTGGACATCTAAGCGTGTGACTACACAAGTAGTACCCATTCCAGAAGAACTTGGGGAATGATCTATTTAATGTCAATTTCCCCTACTGGACCATTAACCTCACAAGGATAGAGACACCGTCAGTCCTGTTCACCCCTCCATCCCTGTTACAGAGAGCAAGAGATACAGATAGCAGGATAGATATCTCTGTGATAGATAGCAGGAGTTGCCTACATGTTTACTCAATGAGTAAATGGACAACCACTGGAAGAGGGATGGAAGGGGGGCTCATGCATCAAACTAGATGGGTTTGAAGGTCCCTCAAGGCTTGAAGGCCACATGATGCTCAGCCAGAGCTGGGCATCCCCTGGAGGGAGAGGCCTTGCGGAAGACACCATCAAACCCACGGAGATGAGGATCGGTAGTAGTGTAGACATTCTTCTGTCCTGTTGTCTCCTTTTTGATTAGCAATGAAAATGTTGACCTTGCTGGGCAAAGCTCCTCAAGAGTCAGACCCAGAAGAAACGCTGGAGAGTTGATACTCTCATCAAGTGTGCTGACGGGAGGACTAAGACCCTGAGACCAAGAGGGCAGAGACTCTTCCAAAGGCAATCAGGGTGTCAGTGACAGAGTCAGGACTAGGTCTCATGTTTCCTGCGCCCAGCTCTGCTGGCACTCCTTCCAAGATTCCATTCTCCCTGGACACATTTGCAGATGAGAGCACAGAGGTGCCGAGGCCAGGTAGGGAAGCTGCAGGCAGAGACGACGCCTGCCTCTCCAGGGGAGAGCCTCGGAAGGGTTGAGTTCCAGGCTTCCTTGTCTCCCCTGAGCCCCCATCCCTGCTTTGTTCGTGCCGTTAGCCATTCTAATTAATGAGCAAACATTCTTTGCAAAACAATGTTTAAACACCTTAGCATTAATTTAATCAAATATTTAATTGCCCTGTAATTAATCATCTAAGCTTAATGAATTGAGCCTCCGTCCCTGGGAGTTGGGTTTGTCCCAATGACTTCTGAAAATAAGTCTGTGATGGGGTCTCTTGGAACCAGACTTCCTGCTCCCATTTGGAGCTGCTGGGTGATGGGGCCCACCCCCTCATAGCCTGTAGGAGGTCTCCTGCTCCCTGTCCCCAGCAAACAGCCTGAGCTCAGCTCTCTGGGGCTGAGGAGCCACAGTGCTCACTGGGAGAAGCTGGTCGGTTAAGAGTCAGAGCCTGGGGCCAAGTCTCTCTAGAGCAGGGGAAGGCTGAATAATCTGGGCAGCTGTAAGACAGGTCTCACTGTCCTAACTGTGTACCCTCGGGCAAATCACACCCCCTCTGCAAATCTCAGCATCTTCGTCTGTGAAATGCCCGTCTCCCTGGGCTCTGCAGACATTCAAAAAAGATCTCAAAAGCGGGTAAAGAGGCTTTGTAGACTGTAAAGTTCTATGCACCAGCGAGAAGGTGCTTGAACCCCCTCTCCACTGTCTTCAGAGTCCTGGAAGCATGGAGCCCAGGAGACAGTGTGAGAGATGACCCTGCCCAGAAGACTCAGCCCACTGCCTGTCACAGTGCAGGCTGGCAGTGACCCACCACCAGCAGAGCATCTGAGGAGCGGAAGGTTGACCCACTGCCTGTCACAGTGCAGGCTGGCAGTGACCCACCATCAGCAGAGCATCTGAGGAGCTGAAGGTTGACCCCTTGCCTGTGCTGGGGCATGGAAAATCCCAGTCAAGCTGGCAGGAGCCTCAGTGCCTCAGCAATGGGGTGCCTGTGCACCTACTTCTTAGCCCTGCCCTTCCCCTAGGATGCTGGAGGGAAGGCCAGGGCATCCATGAGCTGCTGCAGATGCTTCCCAAGAAACCAGGACAGATGAGGTCCCCCGAGGATAGAGATCTAATAATAGCTAATACTTAGTGAGCACTTCTGATGTGCCAGGCCCTGCCCCAAGACCTTACGTGAGGTCACTCATTAAGTCCATACAATAAGCCCTATCGTTGGGTAGGGTCAGCCTAGATTGTTGCCCTCATTATTCCCCACCTATCCTACAAATGAAGAAGTAGAGGATCCGAGGGCTAGGCAACGGGCTCAAAGTCTCAGAGCAAGTAAGAGATGAAGCCAGTGTCTGAACTAAAGCAATCTGGCTGCAGGAGTATGTTGTAAACCCTGTGCATTCCATCTCTTGGAGGAGACGGAGGCTCTGATGGGGCCGGAGCAGGTCAGCCATTGGCTAAAGGGCCACACGCAGAGAACAGAGATGGGCAGCACTCCTCTGGCAGGGCCCCTGCCCCCTGCAGTGGGAGGATGAAGCAGCCTCTCCCAGGAGCCTGGTGGAACCACCAGACGCAGTGTCGGCCACCTTAACTCACTCACGAGCTGGCTGAGTTTCTATCTGTCTCTGTGCTAAGGAGAACATCAGAGGGCAGTTTTTTTGTTGTTGTTGTTGTTGTTGTCGTCGTCGTCGTTGTTTTTGATGGAGTCTCGCTCTGTCACCCAGGTTAGAGTGCAGTGGCATAACCTCAGCTCACTGCAACCTCCGCCTCCCGAGTTCAAGCGATTCTCCTGCCTCAGCCTCCCAAGTAGCTGGGATTACAGGCGCCCGCCACCACACCCAGCTAATTTTTGTATTTCTAGTAGAGGCTGGGTTTCACCATGTTGGCCAGGCCGGTCTCAACTCCTGACCTCATGATCCACCTGCCTCGGCCTCCCAAAGTGCTGGGATTACAGGCTTGAGCCACTGCGCCTGCCCCAGAAGACAGATTCTTAACTTCCCACCGTTGCCTTCTTCTGACCTGGACTTTGTGTTCTTCTGAACGCACCTAGACTTTCTGGAGTGACATCTGTTAGGAGAAAATTCACCCATTGACAGACACAACCTCTGACCTAACATCTGAGCCTTCAGCTACACTCCAAGCAGAGGATTGATTAACTCCAGCCTGACTTGGCAGCTGCCAGGCCTCATGCTTCCCCTGGAGTTATTTATGCCACCCCATTAGCTCAGGAAAGGCAGGATTCATAGAGCCATCGTGGCCTAGGAACTCAACAAAATTAATATAACTGGGACTGAAATACACATGAGGCCGGTGCCACATCCATTTAATTAGGAATGAGGGGAAGGAAGGAGAGTGCCAGGGTCTGGGTTAGAGGGGACAGGCTTCTCCTATCACATGGGTCCCACATTTATCCTGTGCTCTCCATCCACACAGCCCATCCCCCTGTCTAGTTCACATCATCTCAGTAAGTCCTTGCCTCAGCTCCTTTCCCTGGGCTCCCAGCCTCTGGCTCACCCAACCCTGACACCCTCATGAAGTTTCAGGACCTGGGACAGAGCAACAGAGGCTCATTGAGCCAATCAATGAGTGCAGAGATGGAGCCACCCTTTCCTTTTTCAACAGCTCTTTGAAGACTCCTTTCTAATCAACGCCTTGACAGCAGGGCAATACGAGCCTGGTGGTGTGCTCCAACTTTGCCAGATCTCTGCATCAGGTCAGGGCATGGGATATGAGCTGCTCGTGCTGCTCCTTTTCAAGTCAAGGGTTTGCATTAGTTTGCTGGGGCTTCCGCGTCAAAGCACCACACCACATGGCTTCAACAACATGCATTTGTGTCACAGTTCTGGAGGCTAGAAGTCTGCAGTCTAGGTGTCATCCAGGTTGGTCCTGTCTGAGGGCAATGAAGGATGGGGTCTGTTCCAGGCCTCTCTCCTTAGTATGTAGATAGACATCAGTTATACCGGATTAGGGCTCACCCTAATAATCTCATTTTGACTTGATAACATCTGTAAAGACCCTATCTCCAAATAAAGTCACATTCTGAGGTACTAGTGGTTAGGGTTCCAACACATATACAGATACAGATACACATATGCATGCACATATACACACATATATACACACATATACATATATGTACACACACACATACACATACCTACACATACACACATATATTTATGGCAGGGAATACAATTCAGCCCATAATAGGCTTTAATTTCCATTCTGGTTGTGTTCTTTGTCTGCATAGCTCCTCCCAGAAACACTCGGGTAGGAGGGGTGAGTGTCAGGGCAGGATCGAGCCTCCTGTTTCCCCGCCATAATGCATCCAAATGGCACCACAGCCTCGACTCCCCTCCAGACAAGCCAGCAACAAGGAGCTCTGGATGCGGGAACTTTCAGCCAACGGACCTTCTGATTCTCCACGGCAAGTGTCACCTCGCACCAGCCTCCCCCGCTTTCAACCAAAAGGCTGGACTCTAAGTCCTCTAGACTTTTTATTCCCACTGCTGGAATTCACGAACTCATTCATTTATTCATTTGTTCATTCATTCGACAACGCTTTACTGAGCAAGCGCTCCATAACAGGTCCAGTGTGGTACTCCAGGACACAACAGTGAACAAGGTGTGGACTCTGCCTTCGAGGGGCTCCCAGCCTTGCTGTGGAGGCAAACAGGGAAATGGACAATTCCAACATGACATGATAAGGCCTAAGACAGGGGGAAGCAGAAGGTGACTCCTTCAGACGCTCCAGACCAGATCCTGGGAAAATTCTAATCTTTAAATGAGGGATAGGCAAACTAGGGCCTGCCTGTCTGCCTTCATTTACAAAGACAGCCTACTACCTGTCTTTGTAAATAAAGTTTTATCGACACAGAGCCACACCCACGCATTCATTTGCATTTTGACTATGGCTTCTTTTGCATGACAAGGACAAAGATGAGTATGTGTGACAGAGATTGCATAGGCTGCAAACCTAAATTATTTACTGTCTGACCCATTACAGAAAAGGTGTGCCTGACCTTGATTTAAACCATGAGAACTGCAAAGCTGTAGTCGCCTCCAAGGATTTTATGCCATGATCGTGACCAAAGATGCCCAGGGGACCATCCAGTGGGGAGATGGGAAGTACGTCCTGACCGGGTTCTGGTCTGGTTTTTGTTGCTGGGTGACTTTTGGTAAGCAGCTTTTTCCCTCTGAGCCTCAGTTTCCCTATCTGAAAGAGGAAACAAGTGGAGTAGGTGATTTTATAATCCCCATCAGCTCTGAGCCACTGGGTTTGGGTTTAAGCAGTTCTTTATCCTGTTGGAGGCTCTGTGACCCTACAAACGCTCTGTGAGTCCCGCAGGTGAGCTTTGTGGTCTCAAAGAGGCCCTGTGATTACTCTAGCGAGCCCAGAGAAAGGAGGCCATGAGAATTATTAGCGCAACCGAGGCCCAGGCATGCGAAATTATTTCCCCTGGTGATGTCCTTTTGCACAGAATTTAGCCCTGGAAATGAAGACCACATGTGCCCAGCAACAAACCATCCCAGTGAAAAATGGAAAACAAAGGCGCTGCTTTGCCCATTAAATGCCAAACATCCAGGGCTTTCCACATAACCAGATGCTGACCATCACCCTGTAGGAGAGAGGCTCGTGGAGTAGAAAGCATGCAGGACTGAGGCCAGGCACGGTGACTCACGCCTGTCATCCCAGCACTTTGGGGGGCTGAGGCGGGTGGATCACTGGAGGTCAGGAGTTCGAGACCAACCTGGCCAACATGGTGAAACCCCATTTCTCCTAAAAATACAAAAAATTAGCCGGGTGTCATGGTGCACACCTGTTGTGCCAGCTACTCAGAGGCTGAAGCAGGAGAATCGTTTGAACCTGGGAGGCGGAGGTTGCAGTGAGCCGAGATCGTGCCACTGCACTCCAGCCTAGGAGACAGAGTGAGGTGCTGTCAAAAAAAGAAGAAAGGAAAGGAAGGGAAGGGAAGGGAAGGGAAGGGAAGGGAAGGGAAGGGAGAAAGAGAGAGAGAAAGAGAGAAAGAGAGAGAGAAAGAAAGAAAGAAAGAAAAGAAAGAAAGAAAGAGAGAATGAAAGAAAGAGGAAGGAAGGAAGGAGAAAGAGGAAGGAAGGAAGGAAGGAAGGAAGGAAGGAAGGAAGAGAAAGAAAGAGAAAGAAAGAAAGAAAGAGAGAGAAAGAAGAAAGAAAAAGGAAAATATAGAATAAACGAACTCATATGAAAAAAATCCAGGGGTCAAATGAGAAAAAGTACTTCAGAGTTGTGTAACATATCTAGACAGCAGTCAGCTTGCAGAGCAGAAATCTATGAGTTCCAATGGGGTAAAAAAATAACTCAAGGAGAGAGAAGGCTTTCTAAGCAATGTTTGTAACATAAGCAACAAAGAATTTTAACGTCTGTAACAAGCAAAGAACTCCCATACATCAATAAGAAAAAGAGAACTAGGCAGGGATTATGAAAAGGCAATCTCACTGGTCGCGGTGGCTCACGCCTGTAATCCCAACACTTTGGGAGGACGAGGCAGGTGGATCACCCGAGGTTAGGAGTTCGAAACCAGCCTGGCCAACATGGTGAAACTCCATCTCTATTAAAAATACAAAAATTAGCCAGGCGTGGTAGCAGGCACCTGTAATCCCAGCTACCTTAGGAGACTGAGGTGGGAGAATCTCTTGAACCTGGGAGGCAGAGGCTGCAATGAGCCAAGGTCGCACTATTGCACTCCAGTCTGGGTGACAGAGGGAGACTCCGTCAAAAAACAAACAAACAAACAAACAAAAAAACCAAAAAAAACAGAAATAAAATAAAAAGGAATCTACCCACAGCACAGGGAACTACAAATGGTCAATGGCACAGGACACATTGTTCAATCTCTTTAGTAAGCAGAGACAGACACCCTAAAGCAATGACAAGGGTCCACTACCCACCTATTAGTTTTCAAATGTTGTAACATAAAGTGCTGGTCAGGGCGTGCAGAGATGGGCATTTCTCTCCTCCCTTGCGGTGGGAGTATATACCTGGGTACAGGCTTTTTGAAGGACAATCTGTCAGTATCTGATGGAAGTTTAAACAGCATGGCTCTGTTTAGCAGGAGGGAGGAGGGCAAGTGTTGTTCCCCTCACCTTCCAGTCTCCTACCAGTGCCCCACTTTTCCAGACACCAGGTGCATCGGAGCTGGGAAACCCTGTGGGCCAGGGTCAGCCTTCCTGGCAGCCTTCCCTGCCAGGAAGAAGACAGCAAAGGCGGGGAACAGATGTGATAATAAACCCGCACATGACCAACTCAGCTGTGTTCCTTTGTTTGTGGTTTTTACACACCATTCATGTTACCTGTAGAGCAGTAGTCTGGTGTGTGATTAGACCATAGTTGGTGGAAATGTAAATTAGTTCAGCCTCTGTGGGAAGCAGTTTGGAGATGTCTCAAGTAACTTAAAACGGAACTACCATTTGAACCAGCAATCCCATCACTGAGTTTATACTCAAAGGAACATAAATTGTTCTTCCAAAATGACACATGCACTCGTATGTTCGTTGCAATGCTATTCCCAATGGCAAAGACATGCAATCAATCCAGGTGCCCATCCACGGTGGATTAAACTTTGAAAATGTAGTACATATCCACCATGGAATACTACACAGCCATAAAAAAGAATAAAATCATGTCCTCTGCAGCAACGCGGATGCAGCTGGAGGCCATGATCCTAAGCAAATTAATGCAGACACAGAGAACCAAAGACTGCACATTCTCACTATCAGTAGGAGCTAAACATTTGGTAGCCACAGACACAAAGATGGGAACAATAAATGCTGGGGTAGGGAGGGAGGAGGACAAGGGTGGAAAAACTACCTATCAGACACTGTGTTCGTTACTTGGGTGACGGGATCCTTGGAAGCCCAAACTTCAGCATCACACAGTATACCCTTGAAACGAGCCTACACGTGTACACCCTGAATCTAAATATTTTTGAAATTAAAAAATAAAAAGACCACAGCATATGTGCCCATTTTCCTGTTTCTGAACACTAAGACTCACTTCTAGCTTTGTGGCATTTCAAAGTGCTTCAGAAAACCTGACTGCACCATTCCCTGTGTATACAAATACATTTCTGTCTAGGACGGGTGCGTAGACATGGGATTGCTAGGTTGAGAAGATGGAAAGGCAAGGCAAAGGAAGTGCCGTGGTACTGAGTTCATGCTGTCTGCTTTGGACAGAATCTCTAGAAATGGCTGATTCCCTTTCTCTGTGGCTCCAGCTTCTATCAGGCATCCCCTTCCATGGGCCCTGCTCCCAGCAGGTGATCCTGGCTCCTGGGCTCATCACACCGGCTGCTTCCTTTGTCCACAGCTGTGGGGTGGAGCGGCTCTCTCCCTTCTCTGGGCCATCTCACCTTCTCTGTTGCTCTTTCAGCCCCTTGCACACCTTGGTAGCTTGCTCCCTGTATTAATGTTTTCCTGTTAATACCCATCTGGCACGGATTTTGTTTTCCTAGATGAACCCTGACTCATACATAGGCCACAGTCAGGAGTTTGGATGGTAACCACGTGCCAAGAATTTTATACAGAAGAGTGTCATGACTTAGTATCTGACCTAAACCAGTGATGTTGGCCATGATGTGGAGGTTAAATTGAACAAAAGCATGGAGCTCTGTGAGGAGGCTGATCTAGCAGACGCTTGCACAAGGGTAATAGCAGGGAATGGAGACAAACAGAGGGCTTTGCAGTATTTTACAGTGATAGATGTGGCAGTGAGAGGAGGAGAGGAGTAAGGAATGAAGCCTAGATTTCTGGGTAGTGGCCCTGCCATTTACTGAGGTAGGAAAGGACGCGTTTTTTGTTTTGTTTTGTTTTGTTTTGTTTGTTTTACATGGAGCACTGAGAATATATGAGTTTTTCTTTACTAAACACCTTCTCTCTCTCTCTCTCTCTCTTTTTTTTTTTTTTGACAGAGTTTCTGCTCTTGTTTCCCAGGCTGGAGTGCAATCCCAGCTCATTGCAACCTCTATCTCCTGGGTTCAAGTGATTCTTCTGCCTCAGCCTCCCACATAGCTGAGATTACAGGCGCCTGCCACCACAGCCAGCTACTTTTTGTATTTTAGTAGAGACGGGGTTTCACCATGTTGCTCAGGCTGGTCTCGAACTCCTGTGATCCTTCTCTGTGTCAGTGCCCTCCTGTCTTATCTCCTACAGCTTCTGGGGCTGCAGGGGGACATAAATACCACATGTGCAGGCACCTTTTTAAACCAGGCAGCACTTTCCTTAAAAAACAAACCAAACAAAAAACACAGCGACTACAGAGGGGAGCTGGGAAGGACGGTGAGGGACAAGGGCATTTCTGGGGTCCATCTCTCCTCTCTGTGGCTCCAAGGGCGAGATTCCACACTAGCTGGTACAATTGCATGACAGCACAAAACACCACCAGCGGCCCCATTGTGTGCCTTCTAGGTATCAGGCCCTATGCTGGGTATTTTATACACATTCTCTCTGATCCTCTGAAGTGGGAGTCAGCAATCTTAATTTGATTTTCAGAGTCAGAACTGGTGGAAATTCACTTCGGTCTCTCGTATGGTTGGATCTCATATTTCTGAAGGCCCATGCTGGGTGGACTATTACATCATGTTGACAATATAAATTAGACTGATCAGAGGCTGACAATATGATTAGGAATGACATACTATTTAGTAGCTGGCATTATTGCCTGTTAAATTTATACATGACAAAGTACTTTCTATCTCTGCCCAGTGACACTTTGACACTAACCCAAATCACAGAAAATGCTGTGGTGAGAGCCATAGGCCAATTATTAACTGTCCCTGGGAGGTCACTCAGCCCTTCCAGCCCTGCTGACAGATTGGTCTTTGGTGAAATTATGAAGTCTTGGGAGAAGCTTATTTTTCTATTCTTGGGAACCCAGGGATCTCCCTAGCTCCCAGGTAGAGAAGCCGTCATTGTACATGGGGTAAAAAAAACCACTCAGCACTAAAAGCCTTGTTCTATCTCTGATTACCTTCATGCCGTTAATAAGCCATTGATTCTCTCTAAGCTTCAGTTTCCTCATCTAAAAAAAAAAAAAAGAGAAACAAAAATACTTAACCTATCTCTATTATGGGAGTTTTCTGCAGATAGAATGAGTCAGTGGATATGAAAGGACTTCGCGTCAGTCAACGTTTGCTGTGTAACAAACACCCACAAAAAATCCCAGAGTCAATAAGCATGTATTTCCTTTATGTATCTGGAGGTCAGTTAACACTTGCCTGATCTAGGCTAGACTGGATGAGTGGCTCTGCTTTAGGATATGGGTCTGGTTAGAATGGGTTCCTTGCCATACATTGGGCTCTGGTGTGCTCCTTGTATGTTTATCCTGGAGCCTGGGATAAAAGGGAAGCACCTGCTGGTGAGAAACTCTTCTCGGGGCGATGGCAGAGGTGCAAGTGGGTGAGCCCAGCTGCACAAGCACATTTCACGTCCTTGCTTGCATCATGTATGTTAATCTTCCAAAGTGGGTCACATGACCAAGCCCCAAGCCAAGGAGTGAGGAAATAAACTCCCATGTATGTGGAGAAGAGGGAGGGAATGTTTTTAAACAATAATTCAATCTACCACCTCCTTGTTCCATATATACATAAGAAAGGACTGTTCCTTATCATTATTTTTTCAACCCCAGTAAGGACAGAGATGTCAAATATCCTGTTTTTCATCGATTGTTTCAGCCTCACAGCAACTGGTTTGGCTGTAGTTAATCAATCCAACTGACCATCAATCCACTGGACAAATTGGCTGCTCGGTTGTGTCCAGTGGAGTTGATTTCCACAGGTGCATTGGGCCCCCTGAGTCCTGTCTGTGCTGTGTGATGGGTTAGAAAGTAGCCAACTTTGGCCAGGCATGGTGGCTCACACCTGTCATCCCAGCACTTTGGGAGGCCGAGGCGGGTGGATCACAAGGTCAGGAGTTCAAGACCAGCCTGACCAACATGGTGAAACACCATCTCCACTAAAAATACAAAAATTAGCCAGGCATGCTGGCACGTGCCTGTAATCCCAGCTACTCAGGAGGCTGAGGCAGGAGAATCGCTGGAACCCAGGAGGTGGAGGTTGTAGTGAGCCGAGATCGTGCCGCTGCACTCTAGCCTAGGTGACAAAGCAAGACTGTCTCAAGAAAACAAAAATGAAAGGAAGTAGCTAACTTTAGTTGCCTACCTCTTTGCAAAAGGTAGGGTACTCCAGGGAGCTTGCTTTCTTATTCCTGCTTTCTCCCAGTTCAACGTCCTCGGGCTAGAAGCTACGTAACATAATAACCACCGACATGTATGCGGACCTTTACTGATCGCCAAGTGCTTTTATAGATATAATCCATTTTGCATCCCTAAGATAGCCCCTAATCATGCCCATTTCACAGATTAGGATCCCCGGGGTCACATCAGTAGGAAATAGGAGACCCGGGATTTGAACCCCTCCTGCCTGATTCTGGGGCTCTGGATCGCCCCTCCCACGGTCCAAGGAGGGGTTTCCTTCTCTCCAAGTCTTGATCTCCTCCTGCCTGACTTCACACCACTCCCCAATGTCATGTCAGCTCCGTGTGACGGCCGATCTACCACATCCACAATGGTTTCATTTCTGCCGTTTATGTGAAAAGAAATTACTCACTAAAATTTAATTTGGTAAATTTCAGTCTTGGTAAGCAGTGAATTCAATGACGACACAGCCCAGCAAGTCAGCAGTTACTCAGACAATTTCCGAGCCACCAGCCCTCCCCATCCGGATAACAAAGAACGCCCAGCCTCTCAGCCTGTTTTAAATTCACATTCCTTCATTATTATGTCAAGGGAAGTCATTATGGGACTGAAGAAAATGCTTCCTGTCTAGAAAAATAAAACGCAGTCTTGTGCGGCGGATTAGCGTTTTCTGTCGGGCATTAAATGGAGAACTCTCAAGGAGCATGGTTTCTGAATTATGTGGTTTGATGATTATTTAACCACGTTGGCTGGTGATAACTATTTATCTAGTCCAGAGCAATGCAGTTCAATAGGCCTGTCCTTACGTCCCCCTTGGAGGCTGCTGCCAGGAACCTGGCTCCCAGAATTTTCTGGGGAAGGGCAGTGGGTGGGGGGTGTGGGGAGGTGACGGGAGATGAAGGCAAGTTTCTCAGGTTGGCACTGATGCCTGGAATCTGCACAAATGTGCCTACATAGACTGGACGCTGGTAGATTTCCTGCAACGGATACGTGTGTGTGTGTGTGTGTGTGTGTGTGTGTGTGTGTAAAAGACAGAGAGAGACAGAGAGAGATTGAGAGATTCAACCTAGACATGTTATAATCAGCTTGTTTAAGCCAATGGGGCTACGGGCTTTCAAGGCAGGAACAATATTCTGTTTATCTTTGCACCCCCAGTGCCCAGCACAGTGCCTGGCACTTGTGTATAACCATGATTTTGAGGCTGATTGTCAAAAACACGAGTTAGGGAGCAGACTCCTGTGATGGTAGCTGCAGCTCGCCACCAGGATGTGAGTTTCACTTGGACTTCTGTCTGTTAAATTTACTGCTGCATCCTCAGCTCCAAGGCCAGTGCCTGGCAAAGAGATAGTGCTCAGTAAATACTTGCTGCATTTTTTCTGAATCTGCATCAAGGTGTGGAAGATAAGAAGAGTTGCTAGGACAAAAGAAACCGGGGCACCTTTTGGGAAAGAGACCAGGACAGAGGAGCAGATGGGGGCTGAAATACAGGGTGGAAAAGTTGTTTGGTCTGAAGAAGAGCAGGCTCGGGGTCAGGACCATGGCTTCCCACCTCTGAATGCTGCCCTGAAGCAGGATTGGCCCCGTTCTGGGTGGCCTGCGGGGAGAGGAGGCTGTTGCTGGTAGGCACATTCTGAGGTGGGGGGAAAGGAAAAAGTTTACAGGAAAGCTGTCCAAAGAAGGAATGACTTTCCCTTAAGAGTTAGGGAGCCCCCAGGTGTCAGGAGAGGCTTGACTTGGGGAGAATGTTGGAGTGGAAAGTGTAACAGAGGCATGTCTGGTCTTTTGGCTTCCCAGGGTCACACCATAAGAAGAATCGTTAATGTAATACATTAACACTAACGATAGCTGATGAGCTTAAAAAAATCACAAAAAAACATAAATTACAAAAAAAAAAAAAATCTCATAATGGGCCTGGTGCAGTGGCTCACGCCTGTACCCCCAGCACTTTGGGAGGCCAAGGTGGATGAATCATGAGGTCAGGAGTTCGAGTCCAGCCTGGCCAACATGATGAAACCCCATTTCTGTATTTTGTAAAAATACAAAAATATTAGCTGGGCCTGGTGGCGGGTGCCTGTAACCCCAGCTACTTGGGAGGATGAGGCAGGAGAATTGCTTGAACCTGGGAGGCAGAGGCTGCAGTAAGACAAGATCACGCCACCGCACTCCAGCCCAGGTGACAGTGCGAGACTCTGTCTCAAAAAAAAAAAAAACAACAACTCATAATGTTTTAAGAGAGTTAACAAATGTGTGTTGGGCCACATTCAAAGCCATCTGGGCTGCAGGCCTCAGGTTGGACAAGCTTAATATGGCATAAGATAGAAGGTAGAAGTAGGGGACCTTCGAGGTCCCATGAGAATTTGCAACTTACAGTCCATACTTGATTGATTTGCTTCTGCTGAATCAGAGAAAGATGAATCTATTCTCCTGGGATAAGAAGGGATGTTGAATTGGACCTTGAAGATGCTGAGACAGAGGTAACTGTGGTCAGAAGAGTTACTATGGATGGGACCATGTGTGAATAATCCCATGTTGTAGGACTTGGTGGAGTGACATGTGCCATAGGCACACGACAGATGAGGGAGAAGAGATCAGAGCTACTGCAGTCTGGAGACCCCTGAAGAAGGGCAGGGAGGCCAGAGAAATCAGGGAGGCCTCCCTGGAAGAGGTCAGGTGGAGAGATCGGTGTGCTCAGGAAGCCCTGGGGAGGCGGGACTGAAGAAATTGTGAGTAACTAGTCAAAGTTGTGGAACGGTCGATCCGGCTCTTACCAGCAGAGAGTGGTTAAAGACAGACCAAGAGCCAGGTGCAGTGGCTCACACCTATATTACTAGCATTTTGGGAGGCTGAGGCAGGTGGATCATGAGGTCAGGAGTTCGAGACCAGCCTGGCCAACATGGTGAAACCCCGTCTCTACTGAAAATACAAAAAT
>NW_012104920.1:2836644-2838338 GCF_000951045.1 Mandrillus leucophaeus | reverse complement strand
AAAAACCGGGACGCAAAGAAGCCGCAGGTGAGCCAGGTAGTTAGAAAAGAGTACGATCTCTCAGGGGAAGAGCCGAGGCTGGGGAGAAAGTAGCACCTGGTTGGCATCTTGAGGAAGCGCTGCCAGCAAAGAGCTCTCACATCTTAGCAGCAACCAAGGCAGTTGGCCATGAACTCTAATGGAGGCAGAGGGTTTCTTAAGATTTTAGAAGCAGACACTCCTGGTTTGAAGTCCTGACACGACTATGTTCCGAATGTGTGATCCTGGACAAATGGCTTAACCTCTGAGCCTTAGTTTCCTCATCTGTAAAATAAGTCTTTTAAAAAATCTCTCCAACCCTCCAAGAGCTGGTGTGAAGATTAGATGGGGTCATGGATGTCTGCGTGATATGTAAACTCTGACGTGCCCTGTGCTTATGGAGGTGGCTGCTAATGGCATGGTATGGCAGAATCTGTGCACTGGAGAGTGACGGGAACTGCCTGGGGCTCCAAGTCAGGCCCTGAACTTACCATCATGCTGGAGAAAACTTTGTTCTTCAATTTAGGGGTTGGTCTGATGGGCCTGGCCGTGGTCCCACCTTCGAGTGGCTGTCCTGAGGACAAGTCCATGCGAGGATGTCGGCTCTTCTTCCATTCTGCAAGTCACCGTCAGGTCAGTGTTGGGAAGTGGTGACCTGCAGTTGCCTGCAGAAGGCAGACTGATCAGAAAGCGCTTCCGTGGCGTTAGGATGGAGAGGCTTAGGCATGCTAAATGCTGAAGGGAAGAACCGTGGAGAGGAGGGGGTGGTGATTTGCAGCTGGCTGACAGCCCCTCCCTGATGGCCGCCATGAAGCCAATGTGTCCATGACTCCCCGTGACCTTGTTCCCAGCCTCCCTTACCATGTCGCAGTGAAGTCATGTTTCAAAGCTAACACTTGTAGAGGCTCCTCCAGGAGGCAGCCGCTGATGACTTTGAATTCAACGTGTGGATTTCGATCTTCAGCCCTGACCCCTTCTCTAAACCCCAATTCAATATATCTAACCTGCCTAGATAAGGGTCTCAAAGTATGACCCAAACAGAGTTCCCAGAAACCTCCTTCCCCAAATTTGTTCCTCTTTGAGTCCTCTCCTGCCACTGCCACCCACCCAACTCTTCAGGCCAAGATGCCCATGTTATCTATGACTGCTCTCCTTCCTTTATCCCTCCATCTACCCTAGAAGGCCCTGCCAGCCCCGCCTTCCAAATATATCCCCAGTCTGCCTCCTTTTCTCCAGGTCCCCTGATGCCACTCTGTCCACACCAACATCCTCTCTCAGCTGGTGATGCAGCAGCCTCTTACTGAGCAACCTTCTTCCTTTCTTGGCTTTTCAAATCCATTCCCTGCCAAGTAGCCAGAGGGATCTTTTCAAAATATAACTCAAGTCATGTTCATCTTCTTAAAATCCTTATTCTCCGGGCACGTAAAATAAAAACAAAACCAAATGGAAGCCACACTGCATGAGGGGCAAGGTGTGAATAGGATTTTAGGACACGACACTGAAGAATCTAGAAATGCTCGCAAGAGGCGTGGCTGGGAAAGAAAAGACAGGGAGAGAGAGTCAGAGCTGCAAGCAGGCAGACTGATCAGAAAGCGCTTCTGTGGCGTTAGAATGGAGAGGCTTAGGCATGCTAAATGCTGAAGGGAAGAACCATGGAGAGGAGGAGGTGGCGATTC
>NW_012104920.1:2831967-2835709 GCF_000951045.1 Mandrillus leucophaeus | reverse complement strand
AAAAAAAAAAAAAAAAATTATCCAGAGAGTTTGTTGAAGCACAAATTCCTATTCTTCCTGCTCCCCATCTTCCCCTTCATCTGCCTTCTTCTATGCCCTTCCTTCCTGACATTCAGTCCTAAAGCCATTAGGTGTAGCACAGGAAGGGAGGCCTCTGCAGTGAAGGGAGGGCAGCCATCATGGCCCAGAGCTGGGGCCAGGACAGTGATGGCCCTGGGAGGCTCCCCAACAAAGGGTATCAGAGCGTCAACACAGTGAGGAGGGCATCCATGTGGTGGGAGGAAGACAGTGTGGAATGTCAGCACCCACGCAAGGGGAGGAGGGTGCCACTGCACGGGGGACAGCACCAGACTGGCTGAGAAGGACATTCCTACCAGGGGTGAGTGGCCTGACACATGTCAGATCCTGAGTTCCGTGATGGGGGCAGCTCTGTTTTGGGAGCCCAAGCCCGAGTGAGAGAGAAGGTCCTCCCTGCAGATGAGTGACTGGCAGAGGTGTCAGAGCTCAAGTAGGGAAAGAACAGCATCCACACAGGGTCAACACCCAAGCAGGAAAAGAGAGTGCCAAGCAGGGAAGAAGGAGGCAGTGAGAGGGAAGTTCGGTCACACTGAGGAGGACTGGTCAGCAAATACTAAGGGTAACAGAATCCTGGTGTTATGGGTGGAATTGCATCCTCCTGAAAATGTATATGTTAAAATTCTAAACCCCAGGACCACAAAATGAGTCCTTACTTGGAAATAGGATCATTGAAGATGCATTTTTTTTTGTTTTGTTTTGAGACGAAGTCTCACTCTGTCACCAGGCTAGAGTGCAGTAGTGTGATCTCAGCTCACTGCAACCTCTGCCTCCTAGGTTCAAGCGATTCTCCTGCCTCAGCTTCCCGAGTAGCTGGGACTACAGGTGCGTGCCACCACGCCCACCTAATTTTTTGGATTTTTAGTAGAGACGGGGGTTTCACCATGTTGGCCAGGATGGTCTCAATCTCTTGACCTCGTGATCCACCCAACTCGGTTTCCCAAAGTGCTGGGATTACAGGTGTGAGTCACCACACCCGGCCTGAAGATGCAATTATCAATAGTTAAGGTGAAGTTGTACCAGAGTGGAGTGGGCCTCTAATCCGATATGACTGATATCCTTATTAAAAGGGCAAAGTTGGACACAGAGACAGTCACACAGCAAAGTGTCCAGGTGAAAATGAAGACAGAGATTGCAATGATGTGTCTACAAGCCAAGAAATGGCAAAAAAAATTGCCAGCACTCACCAGAAGCTAGGGTAAAGACAGGCAGTAGATTCTCTCTCATGTCAAGAGAAGGGACCAACCCTGCCAACAGCTTGATCTTGGACACCTTGCCTCCATCCAGAACTATGAGGCAATACATTCTATTTCTGTTGTTTAAGCTACCCGGTTTGTGGCACTGTTTTATTTTACAGTAGCCCTAGGAAACCAATATACCAGAATTGTTATTATTAAGGAAGGGAGTTATGAACATCAAAAGGGAGAAGACTGGAATGAACCTTGTGATGTTGAATTGGAATTGGATGTATCAAGGCAAACTCATGGTTTTTAATGTTTAGAGATAGATGTAGAAATAGGTATAAATGCCATGTGTGTTATTACACATGTTTCTTAGCTCTGTGCTCTGAGAAAACATGAATGCAGCAACACTCTCATAGGAATGAACATGTCCAGCACCTAGATCGAAATGGCATTTTCCACTAACAAGAAAAAGGGTTTCTTGAAGAAATGGTGGATTCCAAGACAGGGAAATTACAGGAGGAACCTGGAAGATCTTATTGTGCCAGAAAGCAAGGAAGTGCTCCAAGAATGGTGGGTACGTGTCACGGGGCACAAAGGGCAGCTTGAAGGAGCTCCCATTGGTGGATCATGAGACAATTCAAATAGCAAAGTAGACAATGATAGTGGCAGACTATGGCCCATTGAATAGGGAAACCATGCACCCATGCAGATAGAACAAATAAGCAAATAAATTGAAAATGTAGTGAGAACTATGATAATTATGTAATTTCAAAGTGCCTCTCTGCAAAACACGTATTAATTACGAAGAGGAAAAGAGTAGCTTTACAGTGAAGAAGTCTGGCAGACAGCAACTTAATTAAGTGATCAGCGTGAGCATCTCCAGTAATGGGGCAAATTAAAATCACGTGTCCCTGGATAGGACGTCAGGGGAAGAATGCAGCGTCATTTCTGAGCTATTTCTGCCAACGATCCATAAACGGGATCTAATCATGAGGAAGCGTCAGACAGACCCAAAATAACTGTCCTGTAATCTTCAGACGTGTCAAGGTCTTTCGAGTCAAGGAAAAACTGAGGAACTTCTCCAGATGAAAAGAGAGTCACGGGACATGAGAACTAAATGCAACACGATTCTGTGATGGATCTTGCTGCTATAAAACACATTATAGGAACAACTGGAGAAAGTGGAATGGGCTCTGAGGATTAGCTGCCTCCATGTTACATTGTTAATCTCCTGATTTTGATGCTTGCACTGTGATTGTGTAGAAGGCCCTTATTTATAGAAAAGATTCACTGAAATATTAGATAGTGATGGGGCTTCCAGTCAGCACTTTGCTCTCCAATGCTTCAAGAAAATGGAAGGTTTTTGTACTGTACTTTCTCATCTTTTCTGTGTGATATTTGAAAAAAAAAAAAAAAAAGTGACCATTGCACAAAAAGCATCTCCCTGGACTCTGTCTCTAGAGTTTCTGATTTAATGGGTGTAAGATGGGACCAGGACGGCTGGGCACGGTGGCTCACGCCTGTAATGCCAGCACTTTGGGAGGCCAAGGTGGGTGGATTACCTGAGATCAGGAGTTCAAGACCAGCCTGGCCAACATGGTGAAACCCTGTCTCTACTAAAAATACAACAATTAGCCAGGTGTGGTGGCAGGTGCCTGTAATCCCAGCTATTTGGGAGGCTGAGGCAGGAGAATTGCTTGAACCTGGAAGGCAGAGGTTGCCGTAAGCCAAGATCACACCACTGCACTTCAGTCTGGGTAATACAGCGAGACTCTGTCTCAAAAAAAAAGAAAAAATGGCACTTTGGGAGGCCGAGGCGGGCGGATCCCGAGGTCAGGAGATTGAGACCATCTTGGTTAACACAGTGAAACCCGATCTCTACTAAAAATACAAAAAAATAGCCAGGTGTGGTGGCGGGTGCCTGTAGTCCCAACTATTTGGGAGGCTGAGGCAGGAGAATTGCTTGAACCTGGAAGGTGGAGGTTGCAGTGAGCCAAGATCGTGCCACTGCACTCCAGCCTGGACAACAGAGCAAGACTCCATCTCAAAAAAAAAAAAAAAAGATGGAACCAGGACATTTGCCTGTGTAACCACTCCCCAAAGGGATGCCAGTGCTGCTGGCCCATGGACCAGGCCTTGAGTTCTAAGTGTCTGTATACTGACTTTACTGTCCTGGAGTCACCAGTTCATCATCAGTGCGGGTCCTTTGCTCTGTGCCTTCTACCTGGAAAGCTGTTCTCTCAGATCTTTTAGAATGCCTCTTGTGTGCCATTCAGATCCACCCCTACACACACACACACACACACACACCCCTATACACACACACACACCTCTATATACACACACACGCCTACACACACCCCTACACACACACACACCCCTACACACACACACACCCCTACACACACACCCCTACACACACACACCCCTACACACACACCCCTACATACCCCTACACACACACCCCTACACACACACACCCC